>NC_089495.1:209952253-210094753 GCF_036850765.1 Saccopteryx bilineata
TGTGCGCGCGGGTCCTGAGACCCTTCTCCTCTGGCGCCTCTCACCTGCGGTCCTGAGACCCTTCTCTCTGGCGCCCTCACCTGCGCTGGTCCTGAGACCCCTTCTCTCTGGCGCCCTCACCTGCGCTGGTCCTGAGACCCTTCTCCTCTGGCGCCCTCACCTTGCGCTGGTCCTGAGACGCTTCTCCTCTGGCGCCCTCACTGCGCTGGTCCTGAGACCCCTTCTCCTCTGGCGCCCTCACCCTGTGCTGGTCCTGAGACCCTTCTCCTCTGGCGCCCTCACCTGCGCTGGTCCTGAGACGCATTCTCCTCTGGCGCCCTCACCTGTGCTGGTCCCGAGACCCTTCTCCTCTGGCGCCCTCACCTGTGCGCAGAGCTGGTCCCGAGACGCTTCTCCTCTGGCGCCCTCACCTGTGCTGGTCCTGAGACCCTTCCCCTCTGGCGCCCTCACCTGTGCGCAGAGCTGGTCCTGAGACGCTTCTCCTCTGGGCCCGCCTCACCTGTGCTGGTCCTGAGACACTTCTCCTCTGGCGCCCTCACCTGTGCGCAGAGCTGGTCCTGAGACGCTTCTCCTCTGGCGCCCTCACCTGTGCTGGTCCTGAGACGCTTCTCCTCTGGCGCCCTCACCTGTGCTGGTCCCGAGACACTTCTCCTCTGGCGCCCTCACCTGTGCTGGTCCTGAGACGCTTCTCCTCTGGCGCCCTCACCTGTGCTGGTCCTGAGACGCTTCTCCTCTGGCGCCCTCACCTGTGCGCGGGAGCCTGTCCCGAGACGCTTCCCCTCTGGCGCCCTCACCTGTGCTGGTCCTGAGACGCTTCTCCTCTGGCGCCCTCACCTGTGCTGGTCCTGAGACGCTTCTCCTCTGGCGCCCTCACCTGTGCTGGTCCTGAGACCCTTCTCCTCTGGCGCCCTCACCTGTGCTGGTCCCGAGACACTTCTCCTCTGGCGCCCTCACCTGTGCTGGTCCTGAGACGCTTCTCCTCTGGCGCCCTCACCTGCGCTGGTCCTGAGACCCTTCTCCTCTGGCGCCCTCACCTGTGCTGGTCCTGAGACCCTTCTCCTCTGGCGCCCTCACCTGTGCTGGTCCTGAGACCCTTCCCCTCTGGCGCCCTCACCTGTGCTGGTCCTGAGACCCTTCTCCTCTGGCGCCCTCACCTGTGCTGGTCCTGAGACCCTTCCCCTCTGGCGCCCTCACCTGTGCTGGTCCTGAGACCCTTCTCCTCTGGCGCCCTCACCTGTGCTGGTCCTGAGACGCTTCTCCTCTGGCGCCCTCACCTGTGCTGGTCCTGAGACCCTTCCTCTCTGGCGCCCTCACCTGTGCTGGTTCTGAGACGCTTCCCCTCTGGCGCCCTCACCTGTGCTGGTCCTGAGACGCTTCTCCTCTGGCGCCCTCACCTGTGCTGGTCCCGAGACCCTTCTCCTCTGGCGCCCTCACCTGTGCGCAGAGCTGGTCCTGAGACGCTTCTCCTCTGGCGCCCTCACCTGCGCTGGTCCTGAGACCCTTCTCCTCTGGCGCCCTCACCTGTGCGCAGAGCTGGTCCTGAGACGCTTCTCCTCTGGCGCCCTCACCTGTGCTGGTCCTGAGACGCTTCTCCTCTGGCGCCCTCACCTGTGCTGGTCCTGAGACCCTTCTCCTCTGGCGCCCTCACCTGCGCTGGTCCTGAGACCCTTCCCCTCTGGCGCCCTCACCTGCGCTGGTCCTGAGACCCTTCCCCTCTGGCGCCCTCACCTGTGCTGGTCCTGAGACGCTTCTCCTCTGGCGCCCTCACCTGTGCTGGTCCTGAGACCCTTCCCCTCTGGCGCCCTCACCTGTGCTGGTCCTGAGACGCTTCTCCTCTGGCGCCCTCACCTGTGCGCAGAGCTGGTCCTGAGACGCTTCCCCTCTGACGCCCTCACCTGTGCTGGTCCTGAGACGCTTCTCCTCTGGCGCCCTCACCTGTGCGCAGAGCTGGTCCTGAGACGCTTCTCCTCTGGCGCCCTCACCTGTGCTGGTCCTGAGACCCTTCCCCTCTGGCGCCCTCACCTGTGCTGGTCCTGAGACGCTTCTCCTCTGGCGCCCTCACCTGTGCGCAGAGCTGGTCCTGAGACGCTTCCCCTCTGACGCCCTCACCTGTGCTGGTCCTGAGACGCTTCTCCTCTGGCGCCCTCACCTGTGCGCAGAGCTGGTCCTGAGACGCTTCTCCTCTGGCGCCCTCACCTGTGCTGGTCCTGAGACCCTTCCCCTCTGGCGCCCTCACCTGTGCTGGTCCCGAGACACTTCTCCTCTGGCGCCCTCACCTGTGCTGGTCCTGAGACCCTTCTCCTCTGGCGCCCTCACCTGTGCTGGTCCTGAGACGCTTCTCCTCTGGCGCCCTCACCTGTGCTGGTTCTGAGACCCTTCTCCTCTGGCGCCCTCACCTGTGCTGGTCCTGAGACCCTTCTCCTCTGGCGCCCTCACCTGTGCTGGTCCTGAGACCCTTCTCCTCTGGCGCCCTCACCTGTGCTGGTCCTGAGACGCTTCCCCTCTGGCGCCCTCACCTGTGCTGGTTCTGAGACCCTTCTCCTCTGGCGCCCTCACCTGTGCTGGTCCTGAGACCCTTCTCCTCTGGCGCCCTCACCTGTGCTGGTCCCGAGACACTTCTCCTCTGGCGCCCTCACCTGTGCTGGTCCTGAGACCCTTCCCCTCTGGCGCCCTCACCTGTGCTGGTCCCGAGACACTTCTCCTCTGGCGCCCTCACCTGTGCTGGTCCTGAGACCCTTCTCCTCTGGCGCCCTCACCTGTGCTGGTCCCGAGACACTTCTCCTCTGGCGCCCTCACCTGTGCTGGTCCTGAGACACTTCTCCTCTGGCGCCCTCACCTGTGCTGGTCCTGAGACCCTTCTCCTCTGGCGCCCTCACCTGTGCGCAGAGCTGGTCCTGAGATGCTTCTCCTCTGGCGCCCTCACCTGTGCTGGTCCTGAGACCCTTCTCCTCTGGCGCCCTCACCTGTGCTGGTCCTGAGACGCTTCTCCTCTGGCGCCCTCACCTGTGCTGGTCCTGAGACCCTTCCCCTCTGGCGCCCTCACCTGTGCTGGTCCTGAGACGCTTCTCCTCTGGCGCCCTCACCTGTGCGCGGGAGCCGGTCCTGAGACGCTTCTCCTCTGGCTGGAGCAGCCCTGTGGGGCAGGGGCCACTTTCCAAGCCCCCTCCCACCCCCCACCCTACGAAAACATCAGCAGCAGACACCGTGGAGCTGAGCACCTGGGGGTGGGGGTTCCTGAGGTCAGACCCTCAGCTTCTTTCTCTGCCTTGAGCCGGTCAGTCCGAGTCGGGGGCTAGAGTGGGTCTGAGAGCCAGACGCACTGGGGTTTGTGGGTGAAGCCCACGGTGCCTGGGTGGCAGCCTCCCCGGAGCCTCTCTCTGCTGTACCTCCGTCCCTGGTAGCTTTTTACTGAGGAGGGGGAGGGAATGCTAGAAGTCATTTACACTTTAGTAAGAATTAAACCAGCCTGTTCTGTCTCTCAGGGGCCTGGGGCAGCCACAGTTTACCGGTGCCTGTGGGCTTCATTCAGCCTGGCTGCATGCAAGGAGTGCTATCACCCCCTATTTTAAGGATAAGAAGACCAATAAATGACCCAGATTAACGACTTGGCCAGTGTGGTAAGGCCCCAACCTTCCCCAGGAGGGTCTGAGGAGGGAATCTCTGGCCACCATGATGGTGATGACAGTTTCTTAGTGGAAAGGCTACCATCCCGTTGTGAGTGTTCCCTGATGTCAGGAGCAAGTGTTTCCGGACGTTTCAGGGGCCTGAAAACTGCTCCTGTGCCTCCAGCCAGGCCGGCCTGGCCAGCTCCACCTGCAGGCCTGACTCAGCTTCTTGTGCAGGTGCTGACCCAGGAAGGGTCAGCTGTCCCTGGGGCTGCAGCCCAAACCCCAGCCCAGTCTGGGGCACCTCACAGTGGCACCGAGGTCCCTGCCCTTCCTGCTACAGCACACGGTCAAACCACTAGGCTCCACTGTGGGGCATGCACGAGTGTCCAGGGACACCCCCCCTGCATCCAGCTTGAATACCCTGTCTCCTCCCTGCACCTGTCCCTTCCTGGCCTTTAAATAGCAGTTACGAGACCTCTGCCCCTCCCTCCCCTGTGGAGACAGTGCACACACGACAGGCTTCCCAAAAACAGCCGCCCTTTCCCGCTGCCATGGACAGGCTGGCCAGCCCCAGGGCACAGCAGGAAATGACCAGAGGACATTCCTGGCTGGCTGGCTGGCCAGAGACGGAGGATGCCTGGGTCCCAGACCACAGTGGCCTCTTGCTGGCTGTGACCTTGAGGAGAACAGAGGGTCAGGGTGGCAGCGCTCTGAGCAGGGGGGTGGCCAGTCCGTCATGTCTGGGAGGGGCCCGAGGTGACCGTCCCTTGCCTCTGCCGGGGAGGCACCGTCCTCCTCCTGAAGAGTGTGGCCATTCAAGCACTTTCATGTTGGGGCTGGTGGTGGTGCAGAGCTCCGGTCAGGATGCGTCCTGGCGTCCCTCCCGGGTCTGGGTGTGGGTGGAGGGTGTGCCACTGACCGGGCCGCAGCCTGTCAGGTGCTACGATCCCCCCCGGGCCCCCCCCAGCCCAAGCAGAGCTGCTCAGAGCTGCTCAGAGATCTGACCACCGCACTCGGTGCCCTGACGAGTGGCTATTTTTAACCTGAGTGTGGTGAGTGCATTTCTAGAAGGAACCTGCTCTCCTGATCAATGCCTGCAGCTGCCCCTGCGTGGACACACTCGGCTTGCACTGGCCGGGCTGCTGAGGGCTGTAACCGAATCCCGTCAGCTGACCGGGGCGGGATAAATCTGTCTCCTCCGACAAGCGCGTCCTGCTGCTCTTATCTGGTTACAGACGCCCGTTCCCGCCGCCGCCGCTGGCCCTTAATATAACTCTGAAGTCACGCCTGGCGGCCGGGGCGTGGGGGGCGTGGGGGGAGGGCTGGGGGCTGGGGGCTGGGACCCCGGAGGCTGGGGGGCAGCACTGTGGCCTGAGAGGACCCCCCTGCCTCCTGAAGCGTGCACTCGGGATGTGCCCAAAGTGGCGAGAGAGCTGTGTCCTCGTCGCTGGCCCACGAGGGGTGCTGCCCGAGGGAGGTGCCACAGGGTCGTGACCCCCACCGAGTCATCGAGACATCGAGCCCATGGCTGATTTGGGGGAGATGACGAGAGCTTCATCAGACCCTCAAACGGACCCTTCCCTGGAGGTGGAAAACCAGGTCCCATGTCACACAGACTGCAGCTCTCTGGCTCCTCAGCCCCGAAGGCGTCTCAGACCACCTTGTTTAGACGAGTCCCCCGTCCAGGCATCACGACCCTTCTCTCGGCCTTCAGTTTTTCCCTATCCAATCACCAGCAGGTGAAATTTACATTCACTGTTCACGTGCTTGCTGCCTGCCTGCTCCCCACGGAACGGGAGTCCCATAAGGCCAGGGAACCCGGCCGTTCAACCACAGAGGTGGCTTCCTGGCACGCCTGGAGCCACGCCGGGGGACAGAGGAGCCGTATCTAAAGTGTCTCAGTCAGGACAGGTGGGGTCAGGCCCAGTAACAAACACGCCCCCCCCCAATCTAATGGCCTCAGATGAGAAAGGTTTTGTGTTGTTTTTCTTTTCTTTTCATCTTGAGCCTTGTTGGTCATTGGGGTGGGCAGTGAGGTGGGAGGGGGCACGGCTTTCGCAGACCTGTACGCATCACACGGGCTCGTCGACCGCTCACCGTCAGACCAAAGCCCGTGGCCGGGGAAGCAGAAGGAGATTCCTGCAGGTGGAAATGAGAAAACCCCACAGGGACAGGAAAATGCTTTCTACGAGCCTGAAGTGCAGCCTGAAGCACGGAGCACAGAGCATGGTGCGGGCTGACCCGGAGGGACTGGGGGCTGAGTGGGCCCCTCCCCAGCGGGCTGACAGGGAGGGACTGGGGGCTGAGTGGACCCCTCCCCAGCGGGCTGACCCGGAGGGACTGGGGGCTGAGTGGACCCCTCCCCAGCGGGCTGACAGGGAGGGACTGGGGGGGCTGAGTGGACCCCTCCCCAACTGGCTGACAGGGAGGGACTGGGGGCTGAGTGGACCCCTCCCCAGCGGGCCCACGTGCCCACCTGGGTGGGCCCCATGCAGGCTCCGGGGCTTGGGGGCCACAGGCACAGTCAGATGAGGACTCAGGATTTCTTATGCCGTGGGCCGGCCCGTTGACTTCAAAGGTGCTGCGTTAATGTCGCAAGTGGCCGATACCTTCATTGAACCCCTGGCGTAACGGCAGCCGTAAACTGTGACCTCCCCTCCACCCCCTCCCCCAAGTTAAGAGCAAATCTGTAAATACTTATCTTATCTCTGCAAAGGGAAAACCATTCCTACTTAATTTCTCTTGATCCCAATCCTGGGGTCCGATCCCTGGCTGTCAGTGTGGGCTTGTGATGCCCCGCCGGGCAGAGGTCCAGGGTGGGTGCTGCCCCTACTCTGAGTTTGGGGTGTCCACGCTAACCCCGCCCATCCCAGGCCCGTGTCCCGAGCGTGAATGTCCAGGCCGGTGTGTGGAGAGGGAGCAGGTGCCCAGCTCCTCCTCCATCCCCCACCCTGGTGGCCAGACCCAAACCGGGCCCTCCTGAGCCTAACCCGCTCTGGGCCCTGGGCTGGGCCCCGATCGGACCCTGCAGACGCTGGAGGGGCCGGTGGGACACGACCGAGTGAGCTGGCTGGTGTGAGGCATCAGGGAGCGGCGGGGCTTGTGGAGAACGGGGGGCATCTAGCCGTGGGACTATCTAGCCACCTAGCTCTACCATCTAGCCACCTCGGGACTGTGGGCCCTCCGCTCCGCACACTGGCACCTGCTGGGGGTCCTGGGAACTCGGGTCACTGACCCTCGCAGGCCAGAGCAGGCGCACAGAGGACGAGCCTTGGCTGCAGGCTTCTGGTTAGGGAGCCTGCCAGACTGGAAGCTTCTCTCAGGCGGGAATGACCCGGCCCCCTCAGGGCTCCCAGGGTCCCGAAGAACCCCACATTTCCGGTTTACTGCCGTACATCACGGCTCGGCAAAGCTGGTGCAATGACGTTTGCTGAGTGATGGGGTGGGGGTGTGTCTCGGGGCCCCTGAGCAGCCCTCCCCACTGTCTCTAGGAGTGCGGCCTGTGCCCAGGACCCTGAGGGAGGGCTACTCAGAGCTGTGGGGCCCGGGTGTCCTGCAGGGCCTCCCCCCCCCACGGCACGCAGAAGCCCTGGGCAGCTGCTGGCCCAGTTGTCGGGACAGGCGGGACGGCTGGCAGGACACCGTGGTCTAGGGACAGGCAGGACTGAAGGCAAGCCGCCCTTCCCCTCGCGAGCGCCCCTGCAGCTGTGCTCAGGGCTCCACGGACAGCAAAGCAGGTGGCCAGGCCGCCGTGCACGCCACTGACCGGGGATCCTCCGGTTCCAACCCCGAGGGGAGCAGGGCCAGCTGGGCACGGGACCCAGAACGGGCGCAGGACGGGCACTGGGCCTGTCGGATTTGACCGCTGACGGCTGCATCCCTCACTTGGAACCAGCGGGTGGGGTGGTTCTCCTGGTCCAGGACAGGCTACCTCGCAGACAGAGGTGCCACAATGGCCCTGCCCCAAGCTGAGCCCCAGGAGGCCCCAGGAAGTGTGGGAGCCATGTGTGGCCCCCCTGTTACATAGCTCCAATGGTTGGGATCAAGGTGCCCTGGGCCAGTCCCCGTAGGAGCACCCCGGGGAGGCACTGGGGGGCTTCCTCATCCTCTCAACAGTGTGGCAGCTCCGAGCCTGCAAACGCCTGTCTGTCTGCCACCCAGCGGGGCGCAGCCTTGTAGGACCTGGTGCTGCCGGATGCCTGTGCCAGGACGGGTACTCACCTCACCCGTCTAATCATTCACCTGCCTGATGTGCAATGTCATGTGACAGCGTCACCCAGAGTGGTCTCACGGCCTTAAAAACTCTCTGTGCTCCCCTACTCACCCCAACCCCCACCCCAAACCCTGGAGCCCACGGCTCTGTTCACCGTCTCCATGGTGTTCTGCCTTTTCCAGGACGTCACCGAGTTGGAATCACGCAGTGTGTAGCCTCTGCAGAGTGGCTTCTGTCCCTTATCGTATGTATCTCAGGTCCCTCCCTCCACGAGTTCTCATGACTAGACAGCTCGTTTCTTTTCCGCGCTGAATAACATTCCACTGTCTGGACCGCCGCTGACCCATCCGGCTGTGAACGGACGGCTTGGTTGCTTCCTAGTTTTGGGGAATTCCGAATAAAGCTGCAAGAAACCCCCCTGTGTGTGGGTCTTGTGTGGCAATCAGCTTGTAAGGCACTCTAAGTCCTCATGCTGTGGGGACCCACACCCAAAATTCATGGGCTGAAGTCCTAACTGACCCCCAGGACCTCCGAACGTGATCTTAGTTAGAAATAGGGTTGTTGAAGGCGTAATTATAAGGTGACCGATCACCCTCCATTAGGGAGGACAGTCTTTCTTTTCTAAGTTCCGTCCTCCCTCGAAAAGTGTCCTCCTACCTGATATTGGAAGACTCATCTGTAAATGTCCGTGTTCAATCGATGCCAAGTCGACCCGTTGCGTGTGATGTGACGTGTTTGTATCTAAAAGGGTGCCTTTTTTCTTACAGTTATTACTAAAAATTAACGGGCCTGTAAGCATAATGACAATATAAAATGTTACAAATGTTTTTTATTGTGAATTGATCATATTACAGTGTATTCTTGTGGAATGAATCAAATGTTTCTTTTATTTACGATACTGTTTTCTTCCATTTATTTTTGTCCTCCTTCTCACTGTGTAAAAGTTGGTCACCTCAGTAATTAGTTCAGGGGAGGTCACCCTGGGGTGGGGTGGGCCTAGCCCAACACGACCGGTGTCCTGGTAACAAGACAAGACTTTGGGACAGGTGCGCACACACAGGGGAAAGATGGAGGCAGAGACAGGGCAATGTGTCGATGGGGCAAGGGACCCCAGAGATGCCAGCCTCCCGCGGGGGCTGAGAGAGGCCTGAGCACACGCCCCCTCTCAGGAGGGACCCGCCCTGTGGACACCTGTGTTGGTGACGTCCGGCATCTGGAACAGAGAGGAGATCCATTCCTGTTGTTGAAGCCCCCCGTCCGTGGGGCTGAGTCTGGCGGTCTCGGGACCCTCACGACCTAGTGATCACGTGTGTGTGTGTGCGCGCGGTGACCACACACACTGCCTCACTGCAGCCTCGGGCAGCCTGTGGTCACTGCACTGCCACCCGGTTTGCAGCTGAGGACACGGCACCCCGTGGCTCCTCCGTTCACCCCACTGACTGCCGGCTCCCAGCCTCCCATGCTCAAGTGACTGGGGGACAAGCATGTGCTTAAAGGGCAGGGGCGGACAACCCTGATGGTAATCCCCAAGGGAGTTATGGGACACCTCCCCCTGAGGAGACCCCCACGCCGGCAGCTCCTAGGGCCTCTCGGGGCGTAGAGCCAGAGGCCGCTCTGCTCACCTGTCCCCAGCCCTGCAGCCAGTGCCCCGGCCTGGCCGTCTGCAGCTGACAGGGCACCAGGAGCTATTTCTGCAGGAAAAGCAGCTTTGTCTCCTCCGTGACGCAGCCTGGACTCGGACACCCCATTCGTCACTGCTGCGGACCGGGGAGGAACCACAGGGACAGAAAGGCCGTGGCCAGCCTTGGGATGACCTTGGCACAACGGGAAATGCCCTCTGTGATGTCAAAGTTAATTATTTCCAGGAGAAATGTCGGCTGGCCCTAATGAGTTGGAGGTGTGTGGGCAGAGCTGCTCCCTGGCCGGCTGGCATCTGGGGCCCTGGGGGGGGGGGAGCATGGGGTCCTGGACCCAGGGGATGCTTGGGTGCCGGACACAGGGGTGGAGGAAGGAGACACCTTCTGGTTTTTAGACCTGGCACTTCTGTGGGCACTTGAGGGGTTTAGAGCCCCCGTCCAGGCCTCGGTGAATGGAGGATGGGGTGGGGGAGGAGGGGGCCACCACTCCTGGGGGGTGGGGGAGGCTGGGATGCAGCAGAGGCTCCCACCAGTCCCTGACACCCACCTCCCAGCCTCCTCTGGGCTCAGCTCTTAGGTCCATACACCCAGAGGTCCCCGCACCTTAGGGTGAAATCAGACTTCTTACCCTGCCTACAACCCCGCCTGACCCCCCACCCCGGCTACCCCTCCCTCATCTGTTCCCTGAGCCTCAAAGTTTCCTGTTGTTTTGTAGATGTCTGTGGCCCTGAGCCGGGCGCCCTCGCTCCTGGCCAGCTCTGAGCACCCCAGAAACCACCCCGTCTGCAGCAGGTATGAACACCGGCCTGTGAGGGGCCTCGGACGCTGTCCACTGCCCGGCTGAGGGGTTGAGCGTGCTGACCCTGCGGCCAGCCGTGCCCCTGCGTGCTCAGGGTTCCCGTGAGAGAGCCGCCCGGGATGACCGGGAGGAACCCCTGGGCTGCACAGGGACACAATCTCGGGGACTTCTGAGTTCTGCTGGAGGTTTTATTTCCCAAGTAATGGCCGTCCTGGGCTGAGCAGACGTCCCAAACCGGAAGCTTCTCCAAGCGACGCCCGCTGTCACTCAGCCGGGCGGACATCACTACGGTCCCCGTCCCCGAGTCACAGGGGAGGTGCGAGGAGGCCTACACGACCCGCCTGGGGACTCCTGGTGAGGAAAGGGCAGGGCCAGCCGGGATCGCTGGGACGCAGAGCTGGTGGCCTTTCTGCAGCTGCCTCGGGACCGGGTCCCGTCCCACGTCCCACGTCCCACACCGGCTGCCCTGACCACTGGGGCCCTGGGACCAGGCCCCCTCGCTGGGCCAGCACGGACTGCCGGGGACGCTCGGCTTGGCTATAAACGAATCAGAGCCCCTCCCCCCCACAACTTCCTGGGAGGCAACCAGAGATGAGCTGCCTAAATAAGTAAAAATTCTGTTTACTGGCATCGAAGACTATTTCAGGTTTCGCCTTTCAGCCAATCAATGTCCAGTCTGCGTTGGTCAATACCCAGCTCGCTGGTGCTCAGGAAGCCAGCAGGGGTGGGGAGGCCCATTGAGGGGGGGCCCATTGGGGGGGGCAGCCGTGAGCTCCGGAGGAGCCTCAGTCCTGACACCCGCTGGTACCCACTGGTCCTCGTCCCCTGTGCCTGATGCCGGAGCCGGTCACGGGCTTGTTGCGGAGACACTGGGCAGCCCTGAACGCAAAGTGCCCAGTATACAGCAAGCACTCAATAAATACTGGCTTTGTCGATGGCAGGAGACACAGCCTTCTTCCTCCTCCGCCGCTCGGGCTCAGAGGGGCTGGGAGCCTGGGTGCCTCGGTGTCTCTGGACCATGACCCCCCCCAGGCTGAGCTGTGATGAGAATGTCTGCTTTCAGCCCCCTGGCCACGGCACCTCCCTCCCCCACCGTCCTGGGCAGACACAGGGCCCAGGAGCCACCGAGGGCATGGCCACGCGGGGCCGAGCTGGGTGGCAGCTTTCTCTGTTATGGGACGATGACACTTGGCCCTAGAAGTTTGAGAGCATGATGTCTGGTTTTTAAGCACTTCTGTATTTTGTCACTCAGCTTGGTCTTGGGAGACGAATATGTGTGTGTGTGTGTGTGTGTGTGTGTGTGTGTGTGTGTATATATATATATATATATATTTTAAGGGCACTTGGGGCTAATTGAAAAGCCCAACCTGATCTTGGGGGGGGGGGGCAAGCCAGGCGTCTGCTGTTATATTTAATGACACCTTTGGAGTTCCTCATGATTAGAAGTTGCTAGAAAAATGGGTCTGCCAGTGAGGAGGAGGTGGCTCCTGGTAGCGATGGCACTTGGCGAATCTTTCCCTTTGTCTCTGGCCCAGGGAGAGGCCCCGGGGAGTCTGGTGGGGCCTGGCCCCCGGGGAGGAGGTTTGGGGGAGAAGGAGGGTGGGTGGAGGGAAAGCCCCTGGTCCTGGGGAGCAGCGGGGGGGGGGGGAGCTGCTATTTGAAGCATCGTTGACACTGTTCTCCCACCTCCCTCGTGGGGCCGGTGAGGGTTTCCTGAGCACCTACTGTGTCCCCGGTGCATTGGTCCCCATCCTTGGGGACAACAGGCGCGTGCTGGGAATGACCCAGGTGCTGCAGACTGGGGGACGGTCCCCGGAGGGTTTGACAGCTGACGTTGCCGTTTGGGTGGCTGAGTGCACCGAAGGTCACTTGTCTCTCAAAGCGCTGTCCTGACTCCCTGCTGATGCTCCCTGCCTGGCCACCCCCCCCAGGACACAGAAAGGGGGGAGCCAAGGCCACTTGTCTCCGGCGTTCGGCGTGGTGGGTGGCCCGCAGCTCCGGGTCGGGCTGTGGTTCCCCACGGCCAAGGCGAACGTGACTCCAGCGGCCCCCTCCCTCCCCCGGCCCTCCCTCCCAGCCATCACCCACTCAGCTCAGCTTCTTGGAAAAGGCTATTCTTGGGTCTATAAAACAGGTGCCCAGTGTGGAGCTTGAGTCGAGTCCTCACTGATGTCAGCCTCCCGAAGTGTCCTGGTCCAGTGCCGAGGTCGCCTCTGCTCCTGGCTGGACAAGTGTCCCCACCCCCCCACCCCGCCCGGGCTGGCTCTTTGGGGAGGGCTCCAGGCCTCGGCTGGTGTCCTGAGTCTGAGGCTCCCACAACCCACTCAGGGACTGGAGAGAGGGCCTGAGACTCTAACATGGAGACGGGTGTCAGTCACCTCCTCCAGGAAGCACTCCCTGCTCTCTCCGGTCCCGTTAACCATGTCATTTGCTGGTTCTGAGCTGCGTCCTGGTGGGAGACCTGGGTTCTGTCTGAGGTCTGACTCTATGTCAGGCCCTGTACTAGGCCCCTTCCCCTCGGGCTGGGCGTGGCGACATCCCGACTCCCAGAGGAGCGTCAGAACCCCGAGAGGCCGCATGCCGGCCTCGGGGCTCAGAGCGCTGGGTGTGGGCCGAGCGAGTATCCCTGCAGGGACCCGTGAGTGAGCGTGCCCCAACCTCCACTGCAATCTGTACCACGGGGCACAAAGGACCCGTTTGAAGCTGCTGGTGTTGCTTTGGGGGACCCTGGTTCCTGGGGGCGGTTATGCTCCAATGTGTGTAGCCTTCAGCCCAGGGCCAGCTCTGGGCAGCACCCTCAGGTCTGAGGTGCCAGCGTCAACGGCATGGCTGGCGGGTCCTGGCCCCCCTGGCCCCCCAGGAAGCTCTCTGGCCAGCCCTGTGGCCAGGTCTCGCTAGTGGACGAAGGCCCACAGAAAGGACCAGAGCGAGGCCGCCGTGGAGGAGGCGGGGCTGGCGGTGGGCGGAAGGAAATTTATATTTTTTGGCACGGACGGCCTCTGCAATGACATAATCGGGAGGTTTTACTGACTGGGCAGTAGCATCGCTCATCACCGCGGGCACACGGTGCTTCGCAGCCTTGGCGAAGGTCACGCCAGGGGCTCAGGGAGGCGGCCTGGAGGTGGGGGGTGGGGGGCTGCAGCTGGTCCTGGCTGAGCACCCCCCGCCTGCCGGGGTCCAGCCCCGGGGGGAATCCAGGGGTCCCACAGGAGGAGACGGCGTCGGTGCCGCCCCCTCCATGGCTCTGGGGACGTGGCCCCATCACGCAATTACTCCTGCAGGAGTTACAGTCTCGCTCCCTCAAACTGGGTGGGATTAGCTTAGGGGGAGTTGGGGGGGGCTGGGCATCACCATGGGGGGGCTGATGCAGGAGAGGGGGGCGCTCCAGGGAGAACTGCAGAGTCACGTGGGCGTCAGAGTGGGGGAGGGGAGCAACAGACCCTTGGACGGAAGCACCGGACACTCAACGCTCAGGCCCGGCCTATCTGCTATCTCAACAAGACGACCCATCGCCCTGGAAGTGGGGGGGTGGGGCGAAGAGGAGGTGCTTGCGGGGGCAGTCGAGACCCTGCCGGGGGGCCCCCCCGGCTGCGAGCCATCCGGAAGCCCAGACCTGAACGGACGACGGGGCCGCGCCCCACAGCTGCTGCCCGGTGGGCATCACCACCCCACGACGGTGCCGGCTTCAGGCAGCCTGGCACATGCTCAGAACCCTCCCAACACAGGCCCTGCAGCCGCGGCGACGGGGTGGGGGGGTGGCGGAGGCCGTGGGAGCCAGCTGCCCCCCACTCGAGCTGTGCGCCCGCCCCGAGGTGTTGAGGGTGGGTTCCCGTTTTGTATCAGTTTTCTGTGTCTGGGTCACAAACGACCGTGCATTTAACAGCTCGGGACACCACCCGCTCCTGGTCTCACAGCTCCCGCGGCTCAGAAGCCCAGCCTGACGTGCCAGGCCCCTCCGCTCAGGGGCTCGGGGCTGAAGTCAAGTGAGGGGGTGTCAGGGGACCCTTCCAAGCACGTTCAAGCTGCGTGACAGGAAGGGCCGGCAGAGACGGAGGGAGGGACTCGGGCTGGGTTGTCCATTTGACCAGACCAGCTCACTGCCCCCTCCAGGGGTCTGAGTGTGAAGGGGCCACGGCGGCTCCTGAGATGCCCGGCTTGGGGGGCTGGCCGTCAAGTGTGTGCTTGGGAAGCCCGCCCTCAGGGCCTGGCGCCCACCAGCTTCCACACGCCCGGCCCGCTGCCATGGGCCCCCTGCCCTCTGAGACCACCGCCCTCCCCAAGGCCAGCGCAGCCTCCGAGAGAGACGAGGTCGAGAGAGAGACGAGGTCGTGAGCTCCCACCACGGGAGGCATGCGACGGATGCGACGGACGCCTCCTGCACACGGGAAGGGAGGGCCGTGCGTCCCGGGCCGTCTCCAGCTCGGTCCCAGATTCTGTCTCAGCGCCTCCTTCCGACTTAGACCATCCCAGGGCGGGTCCTAGTGCGAGTCCAGGCCCAGACCCCATTGAGGTCAGCAGAGGCAGCAGTAGAACAAGCTGGCACAGCGGGCAGAGCTCCGGCCCTCGGCGGAGGTGGGGGTGGGGGTGGGGGGCGGGGACGGAGGTGTGTAGAGGCCGGAGGTCCGTCTGCACAGTGAGCCCCCACTAGCAGGTGGGAGGAAGGCGCCCCCCCTCCAAGGGCGGCTGTCACCTCTTCCCTGTTGGCCATAGGGCCCAGCCACCTTCTCCGAGGATGCCATACTCACCCCTCCCCCACTCATGTCCTGAGCATAAAACACAACATCTGTAAATGCGACATGGAGGAAACCAGAAGGGGAAACACACACACACACACCACACACACACACACACACCCGACACCCAAAGGACCCCCACGGGGGCCCCAGAGGAAAGCCACTCCGACGGCAACTCTGTCACCAGTCAACCCGGGGCCGGGCTGGCAGCCGCTCAGTTCCCTGTTCCAAATGAATGTGGCTTTTTTTTTTTTTCCTTCCCTTTCTCTTTAAAGCACTTTTAGAACAATCCCAAAATGAATATTTATGGGGCAGGGATGAGGGAACCGGCTAATTGTGGCTGAGATCCTGTTGGATCAACACGCCCGGCTCCCGGAGGACGCAGCAAGGAGATAAAGCCTTGCCTGGCCGCCCCCCCTACGCCAGGACGGGAGGAGAGTGGAGAAAAAACCTCTGACCCAAGCAGATCGCCCGCAACCCAGCCTGGTGCCAGCGATCAGGGCAGCCAGGGGCTTGGGGCGCCCTCTCTCTCTCTCTCTCTCTCTCTCTCTCTCTCTCAGAACAGGCCCGTGGCGGGGTCGTGCCCTTGGCGGCCGTGGCCTGCCCGTTGGGAGCTGGGTGACCGGCCTCTGCATGGCAACCACCAGAAGTCGGGGTCCCGCTGGGCCCCACGGGTGTCTGTCGGGGCAGCTTGATCTCTGCCGCCCGGGACCCTGTGGTCACCTCGGACAGGAGAAGTTCTCTGAGGTGCCCTTTCCGCCCTTTGCAGCCGAGCCCTGGGGAGGAGCAGGGAGCCGGCGGGCCCCTCAGCCACCGTCCCCTGCATTTGTCCGGCCTGACGGGGAAGGGTGGTCCGGCCGGGAGCGTCCAGCATTGGACACGAGGAGTCCACTGCTCTGGCACCTGAGCACAGGTGAAGTGACACGCACTCACCTGGATGGACATTCTGTCCCCCACCCCCGGCCTCCAATGATATCACGGGGTTAACGTTTTGGGGTAAATGGCTGTGAAGCTAAGTGGGGTCAAGGTTTCTCTCAATTTCTGGAGACTGGAGCCAGGCTGCCTTTGTCAGGGAGGTGGAAAGAGCTGCTGGGAAGGGTTAGGGTCAGCGAGAGGCCCCCCACCGCGGAGCCTCCCCAGCGGAGCCCACCTGACTCTGTCCACACCTGCCGGCCAGGCCTTCCCAGGTGCTCTGCAATGGACCACCCGCCCTCAGAGCCCGGGGGAGGGGGTGACCGCCGAGGTCTGAGAGCTCATCCTGGACCCCAGCGTCCTGCCCAGGGCTGGGCAGTTCACACCGTCGTCGCTGTCACCAGCGCCACGCGGCTCTGCGTTCTCCGCATCCTCGCCCACGGTCCCTACTCTCCACGGCTGGGCATCCTGGTGGCTGCCGGGCGGTGTCTCCCCGCGGTTCTGATTTCCGTCTCCATGGTGACGGGTGACATCGAGCCCCTTTCCCGGGCCCGTTGGCACCGGCCTGTGTTCTTTGGGGAGCCGTCCACGCGAGGCTTGCCCGTCCTCCCACTGGGTGAGCTGGACTTCCGTTCGATCCCCCGGGGTGGTAAGGGGCCGGAAGGTGAGTGCGAGGGAGCTCAGGGTCTTCCTGAGCCAACAGCCCTGCTGAGGGCACCCTCAGCTCAGCCTCCTCACCCCCCGGGAGGGGCCCCCCCTCAGCTCAGCCTCCTCACCCCTGGGAGGGGGCCCCCCTCAGCTCAGCCTCCTCACCCCCCGGGAGGGGGCCCCCCTCAGCTCAGCCTCCTCACCACCCGGGAGGGGGCCACGTGCCCACGTCACAGATCAGCAAGAAGAGTCGCCTCTCACTGCCCCCGGGGCACCCACACCCAGGCTCTGAGTCAGGGCTCACACCTAACTGGTTCCCTGAGTGCGGCCGGACCCCGGCCCTGCTGAGGCCTTCCGGGGCCCTGCACCCCACTCCCGTCCAGCGGAAGATGCGATGCTCCCGCCTGCCTGGCCCTGTGCGTGCGCCCTGGGGACAGCGCTTCAGGAAATGCTCTCAGCCAGAAGCCACTGCCCCCAGGGGCGTGCTCACGGCTCCATTACTGTCCTCCAGCTTCCAGGAAATCGCCTCCACCCTCTGCCCGGTGGGCGGTGGGCTGGCTGTGAGGTGCCCTGAGACCCTGCGGGTGGGGGCCTGGCTGTGAGGTGCCCTGAGACCCAGTGGGTGGGGGGCTGGCTGTGTGGTGCCCTGAGACCCAGTGGGTGGGGGGCTGGCTGTGAGGTGCCCTGAGACCCAGTGGGTGGGGGGCTGGCTGTGAGGTGCCCTGAGACCCAGCGGGTGGGGGGCTGGCTGTGAGGTGTCCTGAGACCCTGCGGGTGGGGGCCTGGCTGTGAGGTGCCCTGAGACCCAGCGGGTGGGGGGCTGGCTGTGTGGTGCCCTGAGACCCAGTGGGTGGGGGGCTGGCTGTGTGGTGCCCTGAGACCCAGTGGGTGGGGGCTGGCTGTGAGGTGCCCTGAGACCCAGTGGGTGGGGGGCTGGCTGTGAGGTGCCCTGAGACCCAGCGGGTGGGGGGCTGGCTGTGAGGTGCCCTGAGACCCAGCGGGTGGGGGGCTGGCTGTGAGGTGCCCTCTGCACAGCGGGTGGGGGGCTGGCTGTGAGGTGCCCTCTGCACAGCAGGTGGGGGGCTGGCTGTGAGGTGTCCTCTGCACGGCGGGTGGGGGGCTGGCTATGAGGTGCCTTGAGACCCGGCGGGTGGGGGGCTGGCTGTGAGGTGCCCTGAGACCCCAAAACCGCACGTGCCTCCACTCACCAGATCCCGACTCCTCCTCAGGGGCTGCCCGCCGGGTGTGCAGTGGGCTCGGTGGGTCCGGCTCCAGTGGGGCCTGGGTCACGTCCACACCAACCAGGCAGGGGATGGAGGGGGATGGTCCTGCAGCCTCAGGCCCCTGAGTCCCCTCACCCAACACCCCTGTTTCTCGTAAACACCTCCACTCGGTCAGCAGATCTTGCAGGCGAATTCTCAAAGGCCGGTCAGAGCCCGAGTGGTCCTCACACGGCCCCATGGCCTCCCCGATCCAAGCGGTCAGCCTGGTGGGGCTCTGGACAAGCTCTTCCCTCACCCCTGCGGTGTTTCCAACACGGTGGCCGTGCCCCTGCCCAGCCTCTCGTGTGTCCATCGCCTTGGCTGTGCCCGGACAGGAAAGGCGTCCACCTCTGGCCTGTGTGCTCCCGAGGTCCTGTGCCCACTGCTCCTCTGACACCACGCGGGCCACCCTTCATCCCCCCCAAAAGGCCTGCCTGGACCTCTGAGCAACACCACCACCTGGGCCCTGCCCTGCCCTGCCCTGCCCCAAACCTTCTCCATGTCGCACCACGAACAGCCCTCGTTCGATTCCACGTTCTCTCTCTCGGCATCCATCCCGGGAGCTGCTGCTCACACACGGCTCCTGAAACCAAAAATCAGCTCAATGAAAGCAAATCAGAGACGGGGGTCTACAGTCAGGTCAGCCCCACTCGGAGGTCTCGGCTGCCGCCGGTGCCCGCGTCAACTCAGAGACAACCCTCCCGGACTCTCCATCAGCCATCGCCTTTCGCTGTCTCAGCAAGCTCGTATATTTAAAAGAGGAAAGCCTGGTGATGATTTAAAAACAAGGGAAGTAGGCACTGTGCTTGATGCCCTCCAAATGTAAAAGAACTGGTTTAAAGGCACGAGTCCATCTCAAACGTGGCCCCGGTGGTGAGCACACAGAGCCCCCCCCCCACGGCGGACTGGTCCCACAGGGCGGCAACCCTGAGACTGTCCTTGGTGGTGAGTGCCTGGGGAGGGGGCGCGCTGTTGGGGCTCCTGGTTGCTGCCTTATTCATCTGCTCCCAGGACACGGTGTCACCTCCCCGGCCACCCTTCTCAGGACACCCAGGAGGGGCGTCTTCCACCCCTGAGCGGTTTCATCGGTGGCCAAGGCAGAGGACACTGGGGTCTGTCTTTACGGAGCTGGTGGAAGGAAGCAGGGACAGGCAGGCCGCAAGCCCCTGGCCAGCTCTGCCCCGGCCGTGTGACCTTGGGCAGGTCAGTCCCCTCTGAGCCCTGCTCCTCTTCGGTCAAGTGGGGTCACGGGACCCTCGCCTCTTCATGCCGCTTTGAAGACCAGCAAATCATCTTCATCGGAGATTCTGGGATGCCCGGGCCATGCTGGTGTTGTGGATGCACCCACGGAGAGCTCTGTCACCTGGCTCTGTCCAGGGACCTCGGGGACCTCTGGACACCCACCCACTCATGCCAGTCCCTCGCCTCAGTGCCACCGCCTGCCGTTACTAGGGTGATCGTGGTGGTGAGAGCAGCGCTGCCCCACACTGTCCCCTCCCTCACTGCCGGACAGGTCACAGCCTCCAGTTCCTGGCCGTCCCCTGCGGGCTCAGCCCAGGGCCTTGTGGTGGGGGGTCCGCCCCTGACAAGCAGGTGAGGGAACTCGCACTGCACGGCTGCTCTCCTGCTCTCAGCTAGCTGGAGGCCAGAAAGGTGCTTGGATGGGGGCCGCCTGAGGTGCTCAGGGCTCCCACCTGCCTCGGTGTGAACCGAGCCAGGGCCCCTCAGCTGGGCCTGTGGGCCAGGGAGCAGAGCCTGACCAGCTCCCGTGGGCGTCCCCAGCTTGACCTCCCAGCCCCTCAGGACTTCCCCGGGGCGAGGACCACCCACCTCCCCCAGCCCCCTTCCCCCAGCCGCACGGCGGCCCCAACGTCTCATCCAGGAAGCACCCGAGACCTCCCTACAGCCCCTGCTCCCCGGGCCTGGCGAGGGGGGTGGGCCGGATCCCAGGGGTGGGCCACAAAGAACCTCCCCTCCGTGGGCACTCGGTGTCCGCAGGCTGAGGCCTTGGGCATCACGGGAATCAGGCACCAGGGAACCTGTTTGGGACACGGACACCTTTCCCCGTGTGCCTGCTGGGCCAGGCCCGTGGGCACAGGGCACGGGGAGATGTGTGAAGTCCCTTTCCAACAGTAGGGGCCTCTGGCTGCATCTGGCAGGACAAACGGCGGCATTAACTGCCCCGCACCCCCACCCTGTGCGGGCATTGTACCCCCCCCCCGTCCGGACGTGAGCCCACCCTATGATTGCAGTCCCCCCGCCCCCGCCCAGCGTCCCAGAGGACCGGGGGCATCAGAGAGGCAAGGAGACCCACCCAGTTCACACAGTGGTGGAGGGCAGTTGGTCCTTCAAGGACACGCCGTTACACTCTTCAGGCGTGAGCCCCAGGTGGGGGTGCCCCGAGAGTGACCAGCGTGTGGACGCAGGGTCTCCCACTCGCACACGTCCCCTGGTTGCGGGCCCGGTGGAGTGTGGCAGCTCCTCTGTCATCCTGGCTCCCCGTCCAAGGTGACCTGTGGGCATCATTACTCGGGGCTGTTTGGGGAGCCTCCAGGAACCTGGGTGACTCTGTCACCACCTAATCTGGTCCCCAATTCTGGACCAAAGGCCAAAGCCTGGGGTGGGGCCCTGGATGGCCTGAGTGAGGCCCGGCCCGCTGGAGGCCAAGAGCGAGGGGGAGGTGCAGGCTCCCATCCCCCTCCCCCCCAGCCCCGCCTGGCCCTGCCCTGGGAGTCACCCGGGTCTCCCCAGGGCACCCCTGGGGATGGGCTGCAGGACTGAGAGACAGTGCCCGGCTGCCCAGAGGGCCTCTGTGCTGGGCTGGGCTAAAAATAGCAGGGGGCTGGCAGGGCAGGGACAGCCGGTGGGAGGCCCGTGGGGAGGGGCGGGGAGGGGGCAGCGGTGGCAGCCCGGGCCCAGGACGGCGGCCCTCAATGGCAGTGGCGCACCCACCCCGTTCCCGGTGGCCGGCCAGTGCGGCCCAGCTGACAGGCTATTTTTTCCCTGCTTGACTAAATATGGTCAGGGAGCACAGACCGAGGGGGCCACTCCGCCGGCCGGCGTGTTTGGGATGCTTGGCCGGGTATATAAGGACTGCAAAGGTGAGGCCGGCTCCTGATACGAGGGGGCCCCCCACGCCCACTCGGGCCCTGGGGGGGGGGTCAGCCCTGCCGTGCCCGCTCTCCCCTCCCCCCTCGCCCGCGTGCATGTGTGAGTCTGCACAGCCCGGACGTCCCCTTTTGTTCCAGCCTGACCTCTACTTTGCCGCTGACCCCGGCCGGGGTGCGGGAGTGTCCTGCGGACACAGCCCGGGGCGGGGAGGGGCGCCAGGTGTGCGGGATGCGAGGTCGCTTCTCCTTAACTCTGCGTTGCCTGCCACTCTGCGCCTCTCCTCCCTCTCTCCTCCCTCTCTCCTCTCTCTCTCTCTCTCTCTCTCTCTCTCTCTCAAGATCTCCCTCCCTGCTAAGTCTGCGCTGGTGCAGGAGGGCTGGCAGGAGGGCAGGGGTGCGGGGAGGGGGTGCCTGGTGTCTTCTTCCTCTCTGTCTCCCCCACCACCCCAAGTGCGGACGCGCCGGGAGCTCCGGCCCCCCCACCCCCCACCCCCCACCCCTGCATTCGCGATTGGCTCCGGGAGAAGGTGGATGGCGCTGCCGCGGCTGCAGCATCTCCCGGAGAGCCGCGCGGGGCGCACCGTACCCGGGAGCCGCGACCCTGCGCCCGCCGCCGGCGCCGCCAGCCCGGCTCGGAGGGGCTCCGCGGTGAGTCCCCGCGCTCCGCCCGGCCGCCCCCGCGAACTTGCCGGCGCTGCGGCGTGTGGGGGTGGGGCGGGGGCGTGCCCCGCGCGGTGGGAGCCGCGTGGCTCCGGCGGGGGCGCCTCGGAGTTTTCTCGGGCTCGCGGCGGCGTCCGCATTCGGAAAACTGCAGCGCCAGCAGCCGGCAGGGCCGGGAGGGCGCGTCCAGCCGGGATGCGCGAACTTTGACACGCGGGGCGTGGGGCGAGGAGGCGGCCGCCTCCCGACTCGGGCTGGACCGGGGTGGGGGTGAGGGTCCCGGCGCTGGCGCGGGTGGTAGGGGGCGAGGGCGAGGGGCAGGGCGCGGTGAACCTGCCCCTGGGCAACAAAGCGCCACCCAGACGAGAATGTGGCTAAACTTACCCTGGAACTTGCGGCACCGACGCGGAGATGCTGGGCGGAGAGGAGGGTCGGGAGCCTGGCTGCCCCAGGGTGGGAGTCCGGACTTTTGTGGCTCCCACCGGCGGGGGGTCGGGAGTGGGGGTGGTCTCCCCCGCGCTGGGCGTGCACAGCGGGGTGCACGTGGGCGGAGACTGGGGGGCCTGAGCCCGCAGCAGCCCAGAGGTCTTGCTGTGGAGGGGAGCAGGGCCTCTGCTCACTGAGGGGGCTGGGGGCGGCCTCAGCAGAAGGTGCAGGAGGGGGCCCAGGGCGTGGGGCCAGCTCACTGCCCCGAGGGGCCCTGGGGAGGTGGCTCGCTGCTTCTTTTTTCTGTCAAGATGGGAAACTTTTGCTAAGCAGCTGAGGTGCATTTGTGAGCAGGTGGAAGCTCACAGGAGCTCTTGCTGGGCCTGGGGTGACTGTCCTGTCCTGTGGAGCCCCCAGCTTTCCCCTGACCTGTGACCACCATCTGTATGGGTGCCTGGGAGACAGGGGTGATGGGGGCAGGGGTCACAGGCCTGAGCAGCGGCTGCATCTTCCAGCCTCTGAGGTCTCATTTGTCGAAAGGTGGCCAGGAAATTTAGTCTCAGCCTCCCCTTTACAAGTGGGAGGCTCTCGGGGGGTGGGGGTACATTTTAGGGGCAAGGAGTGTGTGTGTGTGCGGGGGGAGGCGTCAGTCACTTTTTATCTCTGGCAACATGAAGATGATGAGTGACAGTGGCCACACGGAAGTGGGACGTCACTCCTCTGTGTCTTTCTGCTGAGTGGCTCTTCCCACGAGTGGGTGCCTCTCGGACAAACTCTGCTCAGCCCCCCTCCCCATGCGAAACCCCCGCCCAGCCCTGTCCAGAGCCGTGGCCACAGCCCAGGGACTTGAGATGTCAGAGACGCTGCCCTGTCTGGGTGACAGCAGTCTCCCGACACCCTCTCTCAGGCCGTCCTTGCAAGGGATGGGTGGGCTAGTGGGTAGGGTGGGGCAGGCAGGTCACCCAGACCTTGTCTTGCTGGCCAGAAAAGAAACTGGAAGTGGGATGCCCAGGGCCATGTCCCCAGACCAGGGTCAGCTCCCAGCCACCCCAGGACCAGGACCCAGCTGCCGACCCTCTGTCTGTGCTGGGCTCCCTCGCCCCTCGCAGCGAGGGTCTCCCCTGCTCTCTCCCTCTGCAGGTACCAAGAGTGACACCCTCCTTCCAAGTCCCAACCTCACCTGCAGGCCTCCCGCTGGGCAGGGCTGAGGCCAGCATCCCCCACTGCTCCTGACACCCAGTGGCGCGCGCTCTCTCTCTCTCTCTCTCTCTCTCTCTCTCTCTCCTCTCTCTCTCGCATCCGCACAGGCTGGGGTGCCTTCCCTTCCTGCCTAGGGAGTGACCCATCCACAGTTTCCAAACATCCCCGCTTCCAGGTGGCCGTAGAAGTTGAAAAGAGGGGTCTAGACTTCTTCTATCTCAGGGAAATTTGGAAAGGCAGGGGTGGGGAGGTGGGGGGTTGGGAGGAAGTTTCAATACAATGAAATATCAAAATCTGCTCAGCCGGCCGCTTGCTAAGTTGACTTACAGCCTCTTTAACGGGTTCATTAGAAGCGGGTGAACACAGGGGAAATTCATTAACAGGAAGGCGGCCCCTGTGTTTGACTGTAAATTGGTATTGATCGGGCCTGGCTGGGGGCTGGGCACAGGCCACAAGGAGCCAGGTGAGGGCCAGCGAGCGCCCTGGGTACCCGAGCGAGCCGCCTGCTTGCGCAAGCCACGTTTCGAGGGGCCGCGGCAGAGGTGGCGATGCCAGGAGAGAGGGAGAGAGGGAGCAGAGGAGGAGGAGGCGTTGGGGGAGCAGGAGCTGGCCCGTCGTCCCTTGCTGGGCTGGGCGTCAGCCGTGTGACCAGGCTCGCGGGCACCCAGGCAGTCGGCCGAGGCACGGGGCACCTCCTAGCAGCTCCCTGCCACCCTCCGGGGACATGGGTTCACCTGCAGCTGCTTTCCTTACGTCCGCCTTCAAAGACAGAGGCACCGAGACCCGCCCTTGGGCGCCCGTTCCTGGAGGCACCCACCAGGGACCTGCCAGGGAGGCACCAGCTGCCCAGGTAAGGCCTGTCCACTCCTTGAGTCTCCGGGTGCCGTCTCCCGGCTGGGCCTACGGCGAGGGGTGCTCTCTGCTGGGTCTGCCCGCTCTGCTCTCTGACTGCTCCGAGTGGGGGTCTTCCTGTGCAGACGGAGAGAGGGGTGGTGCTGGTGGAGGCCCGGCACTACCTCAGGGCGGACGGCGCCGCCCTGCTCTGGGGCGAGGGTGGCCGGTGGCAGCCTGGGTCCTTTCTTGTTCCACTGACACAGAGCAGCCTGACTGTTGGGGTGACTGAAGGGACTCTCGAGACTTTCTGGGGTGCTTGACTCGGTGTGTGAGAGAGAGGGGGGGAAAGAGAGGAAGGGGTGCTGAGGGCAGAGGGGCAGCGGCCTCAGAGCCCCTGGGATGATCGGAGCCAAAGGCGGGGGGGGGGGTGTGTGTGTGTGCTGGCCGCCCCGGGGCGAGGGTGGGCCGACATCCAGGGTCCCCGCGACGCGCTCTCCGCCCCTCTGTGGGGGGTCCCGTGCCCGCCCAGCACAGCGGAGCACCTTGAACTACCTGCCTGGGAGACATACTTCTTTATGTGCCCATATGACCTGCGAAGTTATGGAATGTAAAGAAGTGTGTATTTCAGGTTGGGGACTCGGTCGCCGGAGTACGGGGGGTGGACAGACAGGCCGACGGCGGCTGTGTGGCCGGTGAGGCCCGGGTGGAGGGCTGCCCGGGCGCCGCTGAGGGCCCTGTCCCCGGTATTGTTCTGTCACTTTGCCTGTGTCAGCAGGTGGAAGTGTTCGTCAGACATTAAATATTCAGTGTGCTGACTACGGCAGAGGGGAGGCGGCCCTGTGGCAGGCGCGGGGTCTGCGGGGCGTGGGGGCCTGGGGGTGCGTGTGGGGTGCCTCGGCTTAGCGTGGTTCTGGGGGGGTGTCACTTCTTGACACCCTAGCAGGGGTCAGTCGCCACTAGAAAGGAGCTGTTGGAGTGATGGGAACAGGGTTCTGCTTAGAGGCGTGAGCAAAGCAGGCTGTTTCCAGAAGGACGGGCCAGCCGGACAAGGCAGGGGGGCAGGGAGGACTCGGAGGGCCACGCGGGGGCTGCGTCTGGAGGGAGAGGTGCTTCCTGGCTTGCGTCTGCGCTCTCAGAGGCCACACTGCAAAGGCAGAGGTGACAGGGCATGTGGCTCGACCTCCTGTTGGGGGGGGAGGGGCAGTGTCCGGCCAGGCCAGCAGCCCCTGTGCAGAGTCAAAGGCACCTGTCGCCCCAGACCCCTCCACACCCCGTACCCGAGGGCATCTCGGGCTCCATGGTGACGGGACCTGAAACAGAGGTCCGAGCCTGAGACCGCCCCGGGGTGACCCCACCTCGTCCCGGGTCCCATCCCAGCCAGAGCCCACAGCTTTTCTCTCTCCACTGACTCTGCTTGAAGTGTGTTTGCTGGCTGCCCGGTGCGGACAGCGCGTGTGACCCAGGCCCCTTCTGTCTGTCTTTCTGTCCCCAGGCTGTGTGGTCAGGAGAGGGGTTGGGGTGATGTCCTGTGGACCCCACAGCTGGACAGTGATGCCCGGGGGATGAGAGCGGACACCACGTCTGGTGTGCATGGCCGGTCTCCCCGGTGCTGGTCCTTCTGTGGGAGCAACGGGCAGAGAGTTCTGGGGTGGCTGGCGGGGGGCCGGCTACAGTCTCTAGCTCTCTGAGAGAGGCGTTTGCAGCCCAGGACACGTCCTCCGCAAGCTCAGGACTGTTTTCCAATGTGTGTGCCATCTCTGGCTTTCTCAGCATCCCTGACATTGCTGCCCAGTGACACTGACCAGGGCCCACGGCAGCGGCCCCTGCTTCTCCTACACCCTGACCTCTGGCAGGAACTCATCTCTTGAGTTGGGGGAGGGGGGGGTGTCAGGGATGGATGGGTGAGCAGACCCCTCCTCTAGCTGCTGCAAGCATTAGGTATGGGGCAGCCACGTCCTCTGGGCCACCAAGGCCCTGCCAAGGAGCCTGGGACAAGGACGTGGGGCTGGTTCCGAGCTTGCACTTGGCTCCCGCCGTCCGGGGAGTGGACTGCAGTTGAGGTCGAGGAGGACTTGGCCATCTGGGGCCCTTTCCGATTTTCAGGTCTCTCACCTCTGGCTCTAGCGCCACCAGACACAGCTGGGGAGGACTGTCCTTGGGCACGGCCTTCTTTCCGGCCACCGGGCCTGGAACAGGGTCAAGTCCCAGCATCCCTGAGAAGGTCATCTCTGCCCTGCTGGCTTCCAGCTCCGGCCACAGAGAGGGAAGTAGCTGGGTGTGCGGCCACTACGGCCGGCCGCAGATAGGCTGCCGAAGTTCCCGGGGGCTGCGTCCCTCCGCACATTAGGGCTTTATGGCAGGATGTGGCATCTAAACAAAAGTATGAGTGTTTGGAATGGGTTTGACTGACCAGGAAAAGTAGCGTCTGCAGGGAGAGGGCTGTGGGCGCCTCAGCTGTAAAGCACCTCCGACTTCTTGATGTGTAGAATTCAAAACAGGCACCGCACCGCCGACGCCTCCCTGTGGAAGCCCAAACCCCTTTTCCCAATGGTGCCCCTCGCCCTGGGGGGGCTGCTGCTTCCCTGTAACACTGACCGGTCACTAACCAGTGACACTGACCAGTGACACTGACCAGAGCTGTTCTAACTCTGCTTTTCAGGGGGAGGAGCAGCAGAACCCCAGGGAAGCGTGGGGTGTCTGGGCTTCCCTTGAGGAGGAGGGGAGAGGCAGGGTTCTTACAGGATGGCACAGACTCCCCAAACCTGAAGAGGAGAGTGGCCTGGGATGTGGCCTGGTGGGGTCACAGCGGAACCCTCTGGGGGCTTGCCTGCCAACCTGGGGACCTAGGCAGGTCTTTCTGCCTCTGTGGTTGGGTGCTGTGGCCAGCGCGACAATCTCTGAGCTCCTGCAGCGGATGGCACCACGGGCAGGCTGTTGGGCAGGTCAGGAACTTTTGCTCACCCCCCCACCCCGTAGTCTAATGGAAACAGTAGCTCTGAGCACTGTGGGGTTCAGAGTTTCAGGGGGGCAGTCTACTCAAAATATTCTGCGCCCTGGCTGGCGCTCTGGACAAAACCTGTACACGGGAGGGAGACAGAGCAGCGGGGTGGGGGTGGGGTCAGCCGGGAGGGAGACCGAGCAGCGGGGTGGGGGCGGGGTCAGCCGGGAGGGGGACCAACAGCGGGGTGGGGGCGGGGTCAGCCGGGAGGGGGACCGAGCAGCGGGGTGGGGGCGGGGTCAGCCGGGAGGGGGACCGAGCAGCGGGGTGGGGGCGGGGTCAGCCGGGAGGGGGACCGAGCAGCGGGGTGGGGGCAGGGTCAGCCGGAGGGGCTGCCGTGGCGCTGGGCACGCGTGTTTGTGTTGGTGGCAAGGTGTCGTTTCTCTCTGTAGTCACCTGGTTCCTTGGGGGGAGGGTGCCTGTGACCCTGGTTATTGCACAGAGGTTTCAAACGGGGGGCTGGTGGAAGAGGCGGGGGGTACTTTCAATCTTTTAAAACTGTCAACCTCGCGTGAGAAATCTTGTGAAGAACAAACTATTAAGTGTGATTAGATTATTAGATGGACCCGCAGGATGGATGTTGGAGCCGCCACAGTGCGATCAGGGCGAACATCGCTTGAATTGCAAATACGCTTCCCCCCCCCCCGAAAAAAAAGTGCCCTGAGTGAAAAATGAGGGAAGCTGAGGAACCGTCGGAGCCAGGGTGCTCTGGCGGGGAAGTTGGGGTGTGGAGGGGTCTGCCAGGCGGGAGAGGGGTGGTGGGCGTGGCCCGCGGGGAGGGTGGGCGTGGCCCGCGGGGAGAGTGGGCGTGGCCACCGTGGAGAGTGGGCGTGGCCTTCATCGCAGGCAGTTGGGCAGACAGGGTCACCAGGGTCCTCAGTCTGAGTTGCTGTGCGCTGACCCAGCCTCCTCCCAGGGCCTCACGTCCGATTGCAGAGGGCCTCCAGGCTCACACGGCTCTGCTTCCTGTCCTTGGGGGTCCACTGCCGCCCGGGGGTGGCCATGCCTGGGGACAGAGTGGCCTGGAGGCTCCGGCATGGGGAGCAGGTGCTTCCCGAGAGACCCCTGCCCCCGCTCACCGTCCTGGGCCCTCCGGCGGCCAGCCTCCTAGGTGGGAAGAGGCGGGGACTCTCGGGAAAGGAAAAGCCCCCACCGCAAAGCCCCAGCACGAGCAGATGCTGCGCTGTGTCCCGCCCTGGCTGTCCTGCAAACAAACGCCCAGGACCTGGCCGCGCACAGCTGCCCCTCCTCCATGCTCCTGGGGGCCCGGTGGGGGGACCGCCTCGTGCTCAGAGTTGCAGCGGCTTTGACCCCGGAAGGCCGGGCTGCCAAGCGAGCGGGGCGGAGCCGCGGCTGCGGTGGGGTGGGTGTCGAGCGAGCGCCGGTTGCTGCAGGGTTGCTGCCCGGGGCCCTGCAGTGCAGGCGCAGCCGCAGGCGCATGCAGGGCTGCGTGTCTCAAGGGCAGGGGGTGGGGGGGCCACCTCGGAGAGCCCTGCAGCTGCTGCTTAGGTACAGAGGCTCAGGGCGGCGGGTCAGCAGAGCGGCCTGGCAGAGGCTCCGGCCGATCCGCCTGGGTTCTTTAGAGGCCCAGCTGAGTCTCAGGCAGTTCTGCTTCCTTTGCTCACAGGAGGCTCGCAGCTGGGAAAGTGTGAGTGTGACAGCGAGGGCCAGGGACACTGGGCACAGAGGTGTCCAGCCAGAGGAGAAAAGAGGCTCCACCCTGCACAAGGGCTGGTGGGAAGGTCACTGACTTGTCCCCGTCGAGGGGCATGGATGCCCAAAAGCCCTGGTGGTGGAGAGTCTGGGGTCCCCCCCCCCCACCGTGGAGCTAAACCTCAGGTGTGGGACGGAACCAGTGACAATGCCGGGGCCAGAGCACGTGTCTGCACATGAGGAGGACAGTTGAGGGACGAGAGGGACAGTGACCCAGAGTATTTTTAAACAGCAGGGAGGGGTGAAGGCAGCTGCCCTGGAACCTGTCACAGGGAGGAGGAGGGGGTCCGTGGGGACTCCGTGTGAGGTTGAAGGACACCCAGGACACAGGCATGGCCTGGGCCCTGGGCCCCCTGGCAGCCCTGTGTGCTGTTGGTCATGCCCACATATGGCACCGGGCTGCTCATTCCCTCAGCCACCCGCCCTCCACAGCCGGTATAAATAGTCCACATTCTCAGCTGTCCTGTTGGAGAGGCTGAACTCGGATGACTCCGGGCAGGGGGAGGCCCAGGGGTGGCCCCCTCACACCCCGGCTGCCATCGAAGTGCCCGCAGTCCAAGCTGAAGTGGCAAGGACAAGACAGGACAGGACAGGACAGGTGAGGCTGTGAGCTTTGTCCTCCCCCCCCCACCTGCCCCCTTTGCAGGTGTCAGACCCAGGTGGGACCTGGGGACCTGCTGTCCCTCCCCAAGGGCGTGGCAGGAATTTCACCCACCGAGGGGCAGACAGCACCAGCGCTTGGCACCTGCCTGTGCTCCCACCGGCTCAGTTCGGAAGCCGGCAGCGGCCGGTTGTCAGCAGGGTCCCCTGTCCCCACCTCCCGACTCACTTCGGTACGTCCTGGTCTGTCCCTGGCCACTCTCTCCTGTGCTGGACACAGCACCACGCCCCAGAGGCTGCACAGACACCGGGCAGAGGCTAACCGCCTCTCTTCCCAGGGGAGCTTGATTCCTCCCCGACCTTTAACCGAAGAAGGGAGTCTCTCATGGAATTTCAATCCACCCACAAGACCCAGGAGCCGATGACCTTGACACTTTGAGCGAGGGAACAGACGGGCTGGCCGGGTCCCCTGAAGCCTAGCGTGCCCGTCCCGTGTCCTGGAGGCAAGCAGCCGTGTTGCCTCCTCATGCTGAAGACCTCACTGAGTTGGGGGAGTGAGCAGAGGACTCTTTTGAGGGATAGGCAACCGCATTCCGCCCGCAGGTGCGGCTGGGACCCTTCCAGGGCGGCCGCGGCCCTGTCCCTGCACACTGGCCGCACCGGGTTCCCTGCCGATGCAGCCGCCCCTGCGCTCTGGGCTCAGGCGGCTGCAGGATCCTTCTCTGCAGGTGAAGAGGGTGCCAAGTGGCTTTTCTTATCTCCGGACACATCGCCTGTTAATTTGCTCTGAGCGCGCCCCCCCCCCCACCTCAGGGCTCTTGGATCTGAGTCTCAGCCAAGCAGGTTTCTTTCCTCAGATGATGCCACTTTGACCCGGCCCTATCTTTGAGATAATAACACACGCGCGCGCGCACGCAAAATCTAATCTGCCATTTTTGCAAAGAAAGCAAAACGAGTGAGTGTCTCTTCCCGCTCCCACCTCTGCCCCCCCCAACCCCACGCCCTGCCCCCTGCTCTTCGGGTCTGTTTGAGGTGGTGAGATGTATTTCTAGGAGGGGACCCCATCAATTTGCCCTGCTCTGCTGTTGACAAGTTTATGAAGAACCCACACAACTCTGTATTAAACTTTTATCAGCGTTGAGAAATAATACAATTTTTTTTTTTTTTGGATAGAGAAGAACGTCACAAAGCTGGGCTGTCTCCTCTTCGGCATTGGGGTCGGTGTTGGTGGTAATAAGAAACGGTGTGGCTTTGGGGGTGCTTCTTTTCCTCTTCATTGGGGGTCTCCCTTGAGACCCCACCCCACCCAGCAGTCCGTCCCCCCCCCCAGCAGATCCTGGGGAGGCTCCTTCCCCCCGCCCCGTCCCCTGGCCGTCCTAGAGCGGCTCACGCTCTCGGAGCTAACCGTCATTTTTTGCTATTTATTTTAATAATTAACCAAAATCTGGAATTAAAAATTAATTTAGTGGTGAATCTGAGTGCTAATAGGTAACGTTGCTGCTGGAGGAATAGTGGGTCATTGATATTTAAATTTTAAAAGCTTCGTAGTAAAAAATGAAAAAGAAAAAAAGAAAGAAAGAAAGAAAGGAAAAGCACCCAGGTATGAGTTGGGGATGCCCTCCCTGGACCAGGAAGGAACCTGCCCCCCTCCTGAGGTGGGAGCGACCCAGCCAGGGCAGGGTGTGTGAAGGGGGCGCCCACCTGGCAGCCCTGGACTTTTCTGTCTTGGGCACGGCTCTGTCTCTGCCGTGTGGCCTCCAGGGGCCGCGTCTTTGATGGCAGGTGTACCCGGCTGTTGCTTGTCCTTGAACGGAAGTTGGCACCCTACTGTCACTCCGGAGGCTGGTGGTGGAGCCCACCGTGCTGGGGTCAGCGACATCTTCCCTGGGGGGAGAGGGTCGTGTGTGGTTTTTGCCCTAAATGGATGCCAGTCCCTGAGGAAGAGAAGAGCCCAGGGGAAATCCCGCTGAGCTGTGGCGGTGACCGGAGCGGGGGGCGGGCGGGGCAGGGAAAATGAGGTGGCCACAGAGTTGGCATTCCCTCGTGGGAAACTGAGGTTCAGAGAGCTCCAGGAAGCTCCCAGACCCCTCCCCTATTAGGTGAGTGGTGCTACTGAGCCCAAGGCCACCCTCTGAAAGGTCAGGCCTGGGGACAGCGTGGGTGAAGGGCCACTTGGCGTGGCTCGGGTCCCCTGGCTGGATTGTGTTGAGTTTAGAGCCTGCTCACTGCGTCCAAGTTCTGATGCTGGGGCTCTTCTTCCCCAATGCAGGAGGACTTCCTGGAGGTGGCGGTGGCCGCTGCCCGGGCCCCAGGGGTGTCAGCGCGTCGCCACCCCACTGAGGGTCTCTGTGGGGGGGCGGTGGGGGGACCCAGCCTCCTGCAGACGGCACGTCTGGGGGGAACTCCGCAAGCTCCTTCTCGATCTGCGTCAGTTTTCTCCCGTGATAACTAATTGGACACACACTGCCTCTTCACAGCGTCTAATTTTCCATCGATTGTAACAGGGCTGCTGGAGTCTTCCGCAGTGAACCCCACGTCTGGCATCAGCTGCTGCTTCGAAATGCTGTGTGTGCTTCCTGTGTGGGGTGATGCTATCAGCAGGTGTTCTGAAACCCCAGTTAATTTTTGGGTGTGTAAAAGGCACACACACACACACACACACACACAGCGTGAGCCGCAGCCCTCTCCCTCATAGATCCTGCGGAAGGTCTTGAGGTGAAAGTCTGTAATTTGGGGAGTAATGCCCCTGGACGGACGTGGTGACAGGTGGAATCAAAGAGCCGGAAGGGGCCCTGGGGGGCGGGGTGTGCCCGTGCCAGCTGGCGAGCTGTTGGGGCGCGGGGCCTCTGGCCCAGGTCGGGTTTGGGAATGGCAGCGGCTGGAATGGTGCAGCTTTCGGGCATTCCCCCCCCCCCGACGATGGCGTGAGGTGCAGCGTGAGGAAGCTCGTTTCCTGAGGACTCTTCGCTCTGTTGGTAACATCGATGGCAGTGTGAGAAACCGTCTCGTCCGTTCTGCCGTCTGTCTTCTCTGGAGTGCCAGGCGGGGTCGGGAGTCTGGGGTCTGCCTCCACCTCTGTGCTTCTGGAGTCAAAACAAGACAGGTGTTTGTAGGGCCGAGTCCGGCCACCCCCTCTGTCCTCCGGGGGCCGCCTGTCTGGTCTCAGGGTGCGAGGCTGGGCTGGCCTGAGCCCACCCCAGGCTCCCGGTGAACGTCAGGGAGCTGATCTAGAGGGGGAAGGGCGAGGCCACCCCGGAGGAGTCTCCGTGGTGCAGTCCCACTTGGCTCCTGGAGGAGGGGCCGCGAGTGGGGGCCATGGGGGCTGGAGGGTGGCCATGGTGCTGAGCCCTCGTCCCCGCTGCTGCTGGAGCTCCTGCCCTGCAGCTGCAGAGGAGAGACAGAAAGGGGGGTGCAGAGAAGGGCAGCGGAGGGCCCGCGTGGCCACGTCACTGGGCAGGCCCGTCTGTGCTCAGAGGGAAGTCCGTGCGCACGGGGACATCGCGTCCCATCCCTGCTGGAGCTGCGGCCTCTTGTCCGCACTTCTGATGAACGGGGTGTTGGCAGGGAAACTGATTTTCTCAAACGGAACTTGTTCCCTCTGAGTCAGCACGGGTGACCCGGAGAATGCATTCTTGACCGACCCGTGCTGTCCTCACAGTGACCGCGGGGCCACCCTGGGTGTTTGGGGACAGGGCCTCAGCCTCCTCCTGCTTCTCTCCTGTCATGACCACACTGCGGTGTGTCGGAACCCACCTGTCCCCGCCTGGGAGGGGCTCACAGCCAGTCAGCCAGGGCCCAAGGTGGGACTTGGGGACTGTCCCGACCTGGACTGTCCTTCTCCAGCCCAGCTGAGAAGGGGACCAGGCTGGGGTGGGGAGCTAGGGCCCACAGCTGCAGGACCCCCCTCCCTCCAAGGTGCTCACCCCATAGGACAGGGCCTGCTGGTCTCAGCTGTGCCCCGGGGCTGAGACTGGTGGGTTCAGCGGACGCCTGACGGAAGGTGCGAACCAGAGGAGAGCAGGGGACAGACGGCAGGTGAGGCATCAGTGACGGAGCAGGGGTCTCTGCCCTTGACCTCCCGACATCCGGGGGCCCCCCCGGGTGAGTCCCAGCGGGGCCAGCGGGGGAGAAGGAGGAGCCGGACGGCGTGCGTGTCTGCGAGCACACGGGTGCACGCGTGTCTCTGGGTGTGTCTGTGGTGCGTGTCTGCGAGCACACGGGTGCACGCGTGTCTCTGGGTGTGTCTGTGGTGCGTGTCTGCGAGCACACGGGTGCACGCGTGTCCCTGTCTGGGTGTGTCTGTGGTGCGTGTCTGCGAGCACACGGGTGCACGCGTGTCCCTGTCTGGGTGTGTCTGTGGTGCGTGACCCCTCGCAGCCCCGCCGCAGTGGGGGCGGGGGGTGGACGCAGAGCCGGCATCCCTCGTCCCACCAGGAGCGCCTTCATCGCGGACGTCACCGTCCCCACGGATCCGGGAGCCAAATGCTTTGCTAAAGCTGGTAAAATGGAACCAAATCAACTGTTCAATGGATTTGGTCCCCTTCAACCAGCTGTAGCTGCGCATTGATCGCGGCGACGCCCGGCCGGAGGTCCCGGTGGCCACCCGGAGGCCCAGCAAGGCCCAGTCGGCTCCAAGTAAGCTACCCCGACCCCACCGAGCCAGCCGTGACAGCAGGACCGGGACCCACCCTCCCCGCCAGCCCGCCCCTGAGTGAGTGTTCCAGACGACCTCCCCACGCGCCCAGAGTCCTTGTCCTCGTCGGGTCACTGAGAAAATAAAAGGTTCATTTTCACACCCAAGCGCTGCTGGAGAATGTGTCATAGAGCCTTCCCCCTGCGGGTCCTGTGCCCTGCCCGACCCCCAAAAGGCAGACACCCCCAGCACACCCCGGCTGATGACCTAAGGGCCCGTCTGGTGGCTGGTGGGGAGGTGCAGTTTGAGCGGAGGGCCTGCGTGTCCCGATGTCACTTTGGTCACCCAGGTCCAAGGACGGCCAGCGGGTGGATGGAGAAACAGGCCTGGGCCTGTCCTGCACCCGCCCAAGAGCCCCAGGCGAGGCCAGGACGGGTGTTTGGGAGGAAATGGTCATCGTCAGGTGGTCCTGAGAGGGCCACTGGGAAAGCGGACCTTGCAGAGGGCGAGGTGGATGCCTTTCATTCTCAGCTTTGGGGTGCTGGGCTTTGCAGAGGACTCCTCCTCAGCGGGGGGCCCCAGGGAAGACCACTCAGTCCCAGGGCCCCAGCGGCTGGTGGTGGCCTGGTCAGCTCTATGGTCAGCTGAGGTTGTGAAGTGGCTGTAGGCACTGGTGGGCGGGGCAGCGTGTAACCCATGAACGGGGACACCAACACACAACCCCTTCCTGGGCAGAGCCTCGCACCAGAGGCAGGGTGGCCGGTTCCCCACGAGCAGCCTCTAGGCATGAGAGTCTGATGCCTGCCAGGAGTGAACCCCAACTTCCTCCAGGAGTGGCAGAGATTGGGGTGCCTCAGGTCTGAGACCACCGCCTGTCATACCTCCTCTCTGCTGCTACTGCGCCCCCCCCAAAACCAGGGGAGGCAAACACCCAGGGGACTGTCCACCCTGAGGCCTAGCACAGGGGACAGCTGTCCCGTGTTGGACCCAGGCCTGCGCCAGGGGGTGGACTTGGGAAATTCCTCCAAACCGACAGCTGGGGGGAGGCCCCCCGGCCAGCTGCCCACCCCTCCTTGCTGCGGCAGCTCCGGCTGGTGTGACATGTGGCACCTGGCGGAGCCCTGGGCCCAGCCCTCCCGTGTCCTCCGGAGAGGACAGCCCCTGCCCTCTCTGCAGCCCCCCCCAACAGAGCTGGTCCGCACCCAACAAGCTGATTGATGAGCTCTTCGGTTGATTAGATACTGTTCCCATTTGTCTCTAGTGGAGGCTGGGTTGTCACCATTTAGGCACCAGAACCAGGGGCTGTTCTGGCCGGGAGCCCACGCCTCTACTCAGGATGCCCCGAAATCGGCAGGGGCTTTTCAAGTATGAGCTGGTGACGTGAGTCAGGACGTGGCCTTGACTGAGGATGGAGACACCTGACCCCCCACCTTGTTCCCAGCCTGGCCCTTCCTTCCTGTCCCTGCCCCACGCAGCCCGACTGCAGCCCGGAGCCTGTGGTTCTGACTCTGACACCTGCCGGTGACGACGGCCAGGTGGCTGGAAGGAGGGCCCCAACCCCACAGGCAGGGTGTCGGCATGCCACGGTGCTCAAGGCAGGCAGGGCAGCCCGGGACGAGGGCCCCCCACGTCCAGCCCAGCCTCTGCCCTCGTTACCTGGGCATCTGAGGCCCGTCCTTGGCCTTGGCCTCACCTCTCCCCATAAATGAAAAGATGACTGGACTCGAGACCCTTCCCACCTCCACCCAGGCCAGGGGCATGAACAAGGGACCCTGCTGCAGGCCGGTTCCTGCCCCCCCCCAGGGGCGGACCACGGCTCCCTGATCAGGACCACGGCGCAGGCCCTGGGCCACCAGGGTGACCACACAGGTGCTGTGGTTTCAATGAGTGAAAACACAAAACCCAAGCTGTGCCCGGCAGGTGGCCGGAGGGCGGGCGGAGAACCAGACGTCCCCGCTCAGCAGCCCGGGCCACGCAGCAGCAAACAGGCTGTGAGCCCAGGAAGATCTCACGCGTGGACACTGGGATGTGGATTCCACAGAAATGTCAGGGTCACAAAATATCACTCTTCCTTTGAGTCATCCTCCCCCCCACCCCCCCAGCCCCATCACATACGCACGTCTGAGCCGTTCTCAACTTGTACCCCAAACGGCCGCCTGGGATCCGGTCCTCGGGCCAGCCTGAGTGGATGAATGAGCCTCAGAATCCCTGTGTGACCAGCTGTGTAGTGGACACGTGGTCAATGACAGGGGAGGCCCCCAGGAAGCCCGCCCCCACCGTGGCCCCCAGACCCAGCTTCCGCGGTGTCGGGACAGCCCCTCGAGGGTCTCTCAGAGGCCACGTGAGGGTGACAAGTCCAGGAGGGAGGCTTCCCGGGGCTGCCTGTGGGTGAGGCTCACCTGCAAACCACACAGCTTCCTGGCAGGGCGTGTGACAGTAGCGCCATGCTGCAGGAAATTGTCCCAACGCGGACACCCCTGCCTTCCGGGACCCCTGTCCTCCTGAGGGCAGGAGTGAGGGGTGAGGCGCAGGTAGTTCACTGCTCCCCAAGGTGGCGGATGGGGCAGGAGAAGGGGGTGAGGCGCAGGGACCCCGGCTCTGCCTACAGGCCTGTAGGGAGTGGGGTTCTGGTCCCTCAGGGGCTGGGTGCTTCCTTCCCGTCAGGGTGGTGGGAGGGGGACTCTGGCCAGCATGGAGAAAAAGGGGGGCCCAGTGAGGAGTCCAGGTCTGCTCCCCAGACCCCCTCCCGTCCCTCTCATCCGAGAGACACTCCAGACGCACGGATGTCCGTGGTGGTGACAGGGTGGGGCTGAGGAGCAGGCCACACTGGTGTCTACTTAAAAAAATGGGCACCAGGGAGGGGCCTGCCCAGGCGGTGACGCAGTGGATAGAGCATTGGACCAGGACTCAGAGGATCTAGGTTCGAAACCCTGAGGTCACCAGCTTGAGCGAGGGGTCACTCGCTCTGCTGGAGCCCCCAGTCAAGGCACATATGAGAAAGCAATCGATGAATAACTAAGGTGCCGCAACGAAGAATTGATGCTTCTCATCTCTATCCATTCCTGTCTGTCTGTCCCTGTCTGTCCCTCTCTCTGACTCTCTCTCTGTCTCTATCAAAAATAAATAAATAGGTTTTAAGAAAAGGGCGCCAGGGACCCCTGACCTTTGTCACAAGGCTGCGTGGAGGGCACCAGCGTCCTGCTCGTGTTGTCGGGGACGCTGGCCGTGCTCAGAGCTGCCCACCTAGCAGACCCCAGCATCTCCTCACAGTTACTTTTCATTCCTAGAACCGAAAACCAGGAGCGCTGCCCCCAAAGGCGGGTCTCCCCTGTCCCTGCAGCAGAACCCTTCCTTCTCTGGCCTGAGCTGGACAGACTGGAACCTGAGAGCCAGAGCGAGTTCATGGGGTGGGGAGGACCTCACCGGTCATTGTCCACCCCGGTAGCTGAGGCTGCCCCCGGTCTGCACACCACGGTCCCACTGGGAGGCCAGGACCATGGGGGAGGGGAACGGGGCGCCCCGAGGGCCTGTGTGGGGCACCTCCATCCTGTCTCTGCTCTGTCCTGTGCGGCCCGATATACAGCAGTCACCAGTGGGGGGCCTGGGGACGAGGGATTAGGGGAGCCCCTGATGTGCATACCTAGATTCCCGTGGTGACCCAGGTCCCAAGGACCCCGGGAGCATGGTGCTCTCGCTCCCAGGAAAGCGGCTGTGACCTCCTGAGCACGCCTTGCTCCTGCCTGCTGGAGGCTCCCCTGGCGGCTGTCCCCCCCACCCCCCGAGTCCCTCCCTCAATAAGCCCAGCTGCCCTCAGGTGGGTGGACCCCTTCCCCATCCCCAACACTGACCTTCCGGCTACTCTCGGTGAAGGTCACAGCTGCTGTTAATTTGGCACCGTTTCTAATCAATCCCGCCTGTCATAATAATCACACAAAAATAGCAGCTGCGTGTATATATCACCCACGTTGTCACCCCCACATAGGAGGTCCTCCCAGTCCCCCACCCCCGTGCCAGGAGCTCCTGGCTCGTGAAGAGGCTGCTCCCGGGTACCAGACGCGGCTGGGAAGGCTTGGGGACAGGGAGGCTGGCGACCGTCTGTTTCAGGGCTGCCCAAGGACCCTGGACACGGGACGCGCCTCCTGTGCTGTGCAGACTCTGCCGGGGAAGGCCAGCCGCGTCCCGTCGGGGTGGGGGCACCGTCCACTGCGGCAGGACCTCGGACGCAGAGCGGACTTTCAGCACCGGCACGCGGACAGCTCCCTGCAGCCGCCGTCACTGCCGGTTCCCTGGTGTCCCCCGACAGGGTGGCGGACAGGATGGAGGTGCAGGGGCGCACCCCCTCCTCCGGGAAGGCAGGCAGGCTTGCAGGGCAGGCCCAGGAACAGAGCCTCTGACGAACCCTCGAGCCCGAAGATGACGAAGCCATCAGTGGGAGTCTCGGCGAGTTCATTGAATGCTTTGCTCGTGGCTTCCGGGGCGGCTTGGACCGAGGGGGTTAGCACAGAGACCCCGTGTATTTGGGGACCCCCTTGGTCTGCACGCGGGCCAGACACACTCTCGACACGCCCTCTGCAGACCAGGGCTCCAGCCCATGGGTTATTCATGAGGCGTTGTATTAATTGTATCGATATATTAATAATTAATAATGACATGCTCGTAACCGCTGCTGTGGCCAGTCTGCCGGCCCACGTCCTCCCGGCAAAAGTCCTGCCATGAGATGAAGGGAGTGCCACCTCGAGGGGCGGCAGCCCGCAGTGGGGGGGGCGGTGAGCAAGTCCCTGAATAGGGGCCCCCACCCTGCGGGGGAGGTGGTGCAGGGGAGGTGACACATGGCACCGTGGCATGGGTGGTCTGGGTATGTGTCCACGAAGAAGTTTGAGAGAAAGCCAGGCATTTCCCCGCACAGAGAGCCAAGAACTGCAAAGCCCGTTCACGCAGGGGTCCAGACTCAGCTGGGAGCTCCAAGCTGAGGCCTGGGGAGGTGGGGTGGGCAGTGGGGAGCTCCCAGCTGGCGGGGGTGCCAGTCCAACTCCTCTCCTCTGGCTGTGAGGCCGTGAGCCGGTCTCTCGCCAACTCTCCGAGGCTCCGTTTGGCCACCTGCAAACCGCAGATAGTGGTCATGTCACCTTGGGGAGGGCTCAGACCTGGTGCAGGAGGCTCCAGGCAAAAGCAGAGACTCAATACCAGCCCCCCCCCCCGATTTCTTTCCCTGGAGAGCACTGGAGTAAATTCTAGAAGTCCCCGAGTTCCGAGGCATCATCCCCCGCCCGGCTGGGAAAGGGAGTGGGGACCTAGGTTTGTTTTAAAAGCAGAGATCTGGCGGGTTGGTGTTCAGAGAACGTGGAAACAGCCTCTCTGGAAACACCAGGGGAACCCTACACGTCACACTTCCCGGGGCACAGACCCAGAACGGTGCCGGGGGCCCTCCTCACACTCACCTTTGCAGCCACATGGTCACACAGATCACTGTTGTAACCCCGTGTGATAAGGTGGGCAAATCACGTGCCTTCCCCAAGGTCACCGCTGTCTGAGCTGGGCCCCCAACACAGGCAGAAGGTTCCTGAACCAGAGAGCACAGGTGCTCAGTGTTCTAGTTGGAGAGGCCAGGACAGTGGGCCTTCTAGACACCCTGGACGGCGGTGCCTGTGGTCCCAGCTCCCCTCCCCCCTTTCCCTTCATCCTCCATGCTGTCTGTCTCTCTCTCCCTCTCCCTCTCCCTCCCCCGTTCCCTTCATCCTCCATGCTGTCTGTCTCTCTCCCTCTCCCTCCCCTGTGTCGGTCGTGAAGGCTCCAGGATTGTTATGGAGGTGTGAGCATGTGAAGCCTGTCCTTGATGGGGTATCTGCAGGCGTGCCCCACAGTGACACATGTGTGGACACTCCGCAGCCCCCACGCCTGCCCTGTGCTTGTGTCCTTGACCTTCGGAGCTGGCTCCCGCGGGACAGCGTAACTTGGAGCAGAACTGGGCACACGGACAAGAGCCGTGGGACTTACTTTTATTTGCTTTTGACAACTTAACTCCAGAACGGGTTTCTCTCCCCAGCAAAGCATCCCCTTGGGTCATCAAGGACGCCGTGAGGACAGACTGGGGCTCGGTTAGAGAGAAATGGCTTCTCCCAAGGAAGGCTGGCTCTGAGCTCAGCCAGGAGGTTGGGGGTGCTGGGGGGGGCAGCTGAGCCTGCACAGAGCAGTCCAGGGAAGGTTCATGGGCCGTGTAAATTCATCCCAGGAGGCTGCCGCGGCCGTGAGCTGCGCTGACAGCTCATGAGACCTCTCTTTGGTGGGTCCTCTCCTCTCCTCTCCTCAACTCAGCCAGACTCTCTGAGGCAGAGAGAAGGGATGGTCTGGGCTTGGAGACTAGGACATCTGTCTCAGGTGTGTCCTAGACACAGGGATGCTTCTCCCCAACTCCCAGTTTCTGTGTCGGTAACATGGGAGTGGCAGAGAACCAGCCTAGCATGTTGGACCACATGCAGGCACGGTCCAGCTCTGGGTGGAAAGTTGACCCAGGCTGGTGTACCTCCAATGCTGCCCTGCCCTGGGTGTGACAGCAGCACACATGTCACCCTGCTGCCAACACAAACCAGGTTACAGGATAAGGGGGAGGTCTGGGACCCTCACTGGGGTGACACAACCGTTGAGTTCCCAGGATTGCACAGATGCGTGAACTGCATGTTCCCGGAGCAAGTGTGGGAATCGGACTGGGTGGCTTCTGACTACTCAGACACTAAGGTCCTTCCATGAGCCGAGGGCAGCTGGGAGGCACAGGCTCTGAGTGAGAGGGACGGGTGTGAGCAGAAGTCAGAGTTCCCGGGGAGTTCATCTGGGAAACATCTGCCACTAGAGTCACACGGCCACACGCACCCCAGCCTCAGGGCATCTCTGGGAAGTGACGTGCTGAGGCTCTGGCCACACAGCTCCTGGTGCATCTGGGAGGGGGGGACACTGAGTATCCAGGGGGCACACTCCGGAAAGAACTGCTTCTTCCACCAGACTTTGACCCCAGGACAACCAGGGCTGCCCCCGCCCCCGGCAATGCCGGCAACACTGTGGGGACTGTGGCCTCAGTGTGACATGACCCAAAGCGTGGCCTGGGCATCGAGGTGGCCATACATGGGAGCACCGTTTGGGGTCCCAAACCCGTGGACAGAGGGGACAGAGGTTTCAGGCACGTGGTTGGTGGGAGGTGGTGTCGGCAGGTCTGAGGAAGAGCTGGCGCTGAGACCCTGCAGGGAGGAAAAGGTAGTAAGGGCAAATTAGTGAGAGATGACACTTAGGGCAGCTGGGCTCAGTTCCAGTGAGGACCCTGGGACACCCTGTGAAACATACTTGGAGCTGCCCCCCGAGTGGGGGGACACTGGGTATCGATCGATCACCAGTCCTGCCCCTCGTGGGGGCCAACCCCGGAAGCATGCACTGCCCCATTCTCAGGATGCCCACACGCTGTCCACTCACGGCTAGAGATGTCAGAACTGTCTGCGGTGACCTCCCAACGGCCGTGGGGATGCCACCGGCTCCTCCCCCAGGCAGGCTCGCCTTCAGCACCGAGGACAGCAGCCGCCGAGCCCGCGGGGCTGGTCCGACGCTGGGGTCCCAGCTCTCCGTGAGCCCTTTGCCGGGGGGCAGGAGCGAGGAGGCTCAGTCCAGTCCGCGTAAATCACTCCTAAGGCGGCATTTTAAGCCGCTGGACTGCCAGACAGAAAGAGCTACGGCCGCCCGCCGTAGGTAACAGCTTCTCGGGCAACGACTCGGGCGGAGGCAAGATTTACTGTCCTTTTGGGTGTGAATAACCAATTCCCTACAAATTTGCCAGGGCCTTGGAGTCAGGTTTCCCGCGAAGAATGACCAAGCCAAATCTATCTTCTGGGGCCACTCACGGGGATGCTCAGCTGCTGTGCGCAGAGTGGGGTTTCCCAGGCTGCTGGGTAGGGGAGAGCGGCTGCCCGCGAGATGTGGCACCCACGTCTGTGAGCCCACCACTCCGCCACCAGGCTGTTCCTCAGCCCCCCACCCAAGCTGACATTTGCGTCCTCTCCTGGCATGCCTTAGTGTCCCAGTGGGTCTGAGTCCCTATCGCCAGAAACTGGAGAGAAGGGGGTCCTCAGAGGTCAGTGTGGCAGGCTTGGCGAGGGCCCAGGGGCCCAGGATGGTGTCTTCTGAGCCGGTGGGTGTGGGGGGACGGGGGGACCAGGAACAAGGGTGCTCTGTGTTTAGGTGTCTGGCCCTCCCTGCTGCCCTGAATGCCCTCCCCGCCCCCACATCCTCTTCTCCTCTGAGCAGAATCATCGCCTTGCTCCCCAAGGTCGAGCTCAAGGTCACCTCCTCCATGAAGCCTTCCAGACCTCACAGTGCCCCCCTGGTCTCCTGAAGCCCTTGGTCCACGCTGCCGTGGTGGCTGCTGGCTAGCTCCGCTTGGCCCTCCGCGGCTGGCTGTCTGCACGTTGGCTTTCCCGGCTTGGGGTTCTCTGGCTCTGCTGGGGGAGAGGGGTGTGCCAACGGTCCCCTCCCTTCATCCTCGCTGTGTCCCCACTGTGTGGGGTTGGCCTCCCCAACCCGCAGGCAGACGTGAGAAGTCAGAGAGAGCAGCCTCCCGGGGCCAGGCAGCCGGTCAGAGGCAGAGCGGGGGTCTGAGGTCCAGCCGTGTGGCTCCACCCCAGGTGGCCTTTTGAGCGGAGGGGCTGCAGGTGGGCGGCTTAGGTCTGCTGCACCCGAGGAGGCATTTGGGAGGCGGCTGGGGGGACCCCTCCTGGTCTGGCGGGGCGTGTGGGTGGCGGCTGGGGGGACCCCTCCTGGTCTGGCGGGGCGTGTGGGTGGCGGCTGGGGGGACCCCTCCTGGTCTGGCGGGGCAGGCTGTCTGCTAGGTATCGTTGCTCTGTTCTCAGCTATCCCCACAGTCCTCACGGTATCCCAGGACAGGCCGACCACCCCCGCCTCCCAGGTGAGGAGACGGAGGCCGGGTCCGTGGGTGGCGGGATTCACGTGACTGGAGTTCAGTGTCAGCACCAGCCAGCACCTGGGGCCCCCGGGGGGTGTGGTCAGCATCCACACACCCCCACTGGAAAGGGGGGACCATGGTGTAGGTGGTCTCATCTCTCACCACAGAGAGCCTGCGCCCTGCAATGGCCACCTGAGACCACTGGGGTCAGAGCTGCTGGGGTCCCGAGCGTGCCCAACCAGTGGGAGGACCAGCCAGTGGCCGGGCGCCTCCCGACGGAGCATCTGCTATATGTGATCCAGGGCCTGGGGTGGCTGGTCAAGTGTGGACACGGCCAGGACTCAGACCCCCCCCCATGGCACCTGTCCCCACCGCCCAGGAGCTGTGGGGGTTGTCCAGGGTGTCACCTGTCCAGGGCCCCACCCTGGGCCCCACCCTGGCCCTAAGCTCTTCCTGCTGTCACTCCTTCACACGCATGCACTCACACACACACATACATGCACACACATGCATATGTACACGCACACACCCCCTAAACGCGCACCTGCCATCGCCCCCCTGTACCCCTGGGAAACAGTTTGGAAAACGAGGGCACGCTGTCAGCAGTCCCACCCTGGGAGCCTCGGAGTCCGCTCTCCACCGGGTCCCCGCCTGGAGGACGGTGGAGTTCGGGGGTCCGTGCGGTGCCTGGCACCACCGTGGATGTGGCCCCGACTCCCGGAGCCCGCGTGCCGAGGGGGACGGGGGACACTCAGGCCAGCACCGGCTACCGAGAAGGGAGGCGCGGCCTGGCCGCAGCTGTGGGGGAGGCGGCCCGCACTGAGGTCCCATTAACGGCAGGAACAGAGGCTCCGAGCGGGAGCCAACGATGACTAAGAGAGAGGCCGAGGGACGGGACCCGGTCCAGGAGAACGCTCCCCCTGCCGCGGCCTGCCAGGCCTGCCCCGTGCCGGGCTGTGCCCAGTGAATAATTCAGCAGGCTGACCCAGACAGGAAGTGGGCAGGCCTGGCTGCAGGCCGGACTCCCCGCCGGCCGCTCCAGCGAAGGGCAAGCAGGGCGCGGGTGGGAGGGGGGTGCGTCTGCTCCGTGGGGGGTGTCATCACCACACTCCTGGAGACGGTTGTGACTGTTTTAGAGTCGGGGAAACTGAGGCCTCTGGCTGGCCCCCGGCCCCGGCAGGGTGGACGGAGCAGAGTGGAGTGGCTGGCCCTGGGCTTCAGCACAGAGAAGGCGCAGCGGCTGCGTGCCAGGTCCCCGGGGCCTCCAGGGACCCAGTGCTCATACCCCCCCCCCCAGTGAGAACTAAGATGCTGCCTGGCCAGTCACACGGTGGGGAGGGGGTCCTTGCCTCATTCTTCTGACCGGCCCCTGGCTGAGCCAAGGGGCATCCTGAGCCCCTCACATATCTGTAACACCCCTGAGCCAGCCACCCAGAACCACTCTTCCTGCTGTGGCTGCACAGAGGGAAGGGGGTGCTGGGGGGCCTGGCCCTGGGTGCGGGGCGTGGACAGGCCTGATGTGTCCGTCAGGGCAGCTGGCCAGTGGAGACAGCACTTCCTCCGGCTCCAGCCCTTTTCCTGAGGAGGCCCCGCCCGGCCCAGCAGGAGCATGGTCAGACCCCTGGCAGCTGACTGGAGCTTTCATGGGCCTGGCATGGACCCCCCCCCCCCCCGGCAGCAGCCTCCTTGTCAGGACCACTGTCCTGTCGGTGGTGTAGATGGAGAATGGCAGAGAGCCCCCCCCCTCCGTGAGCACGGCCCCTCCCCACCTGAGACAGGATGAGGCTCCAGCCTCCCCACGACTGGGCTCAAACCCCTACTGCCCTCGCAGCCCTGGGAAGTTCCTGACCCCCACCCTCAGGGGGACGAGGCGCGTGCCCAGGGCAGGGGGCCCCCCCGCTATGCAGAGGGGGGTGTTCCTCATCACTCGACTTAGAATCCCCTCTCTGGTGTCAGGAACAGAGACCAGCTTTGATTGGGGTTTATTAGAGCTTTGAGAATCCTCTACACTACGGACGATGGTGCCCACGCTGGGAGGAACCCGCCTGCCTCCCCTCGAGCCCCGGAAATTAACAGTTACTGTCAGGAGAGGCAGGAGAAACACTGAGGTGGGCGACTGTGTCCAGGGTGGGCTCCTGGCCCGAGCCGGCGTGTCCGGCTGCCCTTTCTGGCCCTGCCCCCCTCTGGAACCACGGCCTGGGTCATCCATCACCCTGATGTTCCCAGAGAGGGAGCGCTCGCCACCAGCCCGTGCCCAGGCCCGGGACACAACGGTGTCTGCACGGAGCCTGGTGACTCAGAGGCTTGGCAAAGGATGAAAGCCCGGGCGGGCGGCAGGCACAACATGGTGTCACCCTGAACAAGCTGTGCCCACGCCAGCTCTCAGCTGTGCCCAGCAGCGGTCCCAGCCTCCGCTGAGAGCCCCGGTGTGGGCCGGCCACCCTGGGCCGGACGGGCATCAGGGGAGGGAGGCCTAGCAGTCCGGAAGCGTGCGGCCATCTCAGTCCACTCCCTCGCCGCACCCCAGTGACCTTTGTCCCATAGCTGACTCATCGCCCCATCTACCAGTGAGGCTACACAGGATCTAGGGTCACTTTTTGTTTGTTTGTTGTGTATATTTTAAAGTACTTTAAGCTGACAGAACCTATATATATATATATATATATATATATTTTTTTTTTTTTTTTTTTTTTTTTTTTTTTTTTTTTGTATTTTTCTGAAGCTAGAAACCGGGAGAGACAGTCAGACAGACTCCCGCATGCGCCCGACCGGGATCCACCTGGCACGCCCACCAGGGGGCAACACTCTGCCCACCAGGGGGCGATGCTCCGCCCCTCCGGGGCGTCGCTCTGCTGTGACCAGAGCCACTCTAGCGCCTGGGGCAGAGGCCAAGTAACCATCCCCAGCGCCCGGGCCATCTTTGCTCCAATGGAGCCTCAGCTGCGGGAGGGGAAGAGAGAGACAGAGAGGAAGGAGGGGGGGTGGAGAAGCAGATGGGCGCTTCTCCTATGTGCCCTGGCCGGGAATCGAACCCGGGACTTCTACACGCCAGGCTGATGCTCTACCACTGAGCCAACCGGCCAGGGCCCAGAACCAATATTTTTTACGTTTATTGAGATGGTCTTCTTGCTGATGCCATTTCCTTTCCAGGGGCGGGGGGTGGGGGTCTCTCATGATGTTGCCTCAGCTCCTCTGAGAATACCTTGATTTTACTGCATTCCTGAAAGATGGCTGGTGGAAACCAACTTCGGGCTCAGAGATCTCTCCCTGCCGCTGTTAACGGCTGCCTCCGGCCTCCGCCGTCTCTGACCAGAGGTCTCGGTCATTCCATCTGTCGTCCTCGTTGCTTTCAGGACATTTTCTTTGGTTTTCAGTAATTTGGTTATTAAGTTTCTAAGTGGTTTTTTTTGTTTGTTTTTGGGGTTTTTTTTGCGTTTATTCTCTTTGGGGTCCTCGGAGCCCCGTGAATGTTTAGATTTGTGTTTCTCCCACATCCGGGATGTTTTCTGCCGTTGTTCCTTCAAATCACTTCTCTCTTTCTAGATCTCCAGCTACGTTCTGGGCCCTCGGACGTTGCCCCCAGCGGCCCCTGAGCCGAGGCTCAGTTTTCTTTTTCTTTTTCTCTCCGTTCTTCAAGTTGGACGTTTCCTCATTCTCTTCAGGGTCATGGACCCTCCTCTCCTGTGTCCACTCCACTGCCGAGTCCCTCCGTAAACTTCTCTCCGGCCTCTTGTTTTCAGTTCTGACGGCCTCACCTGTTTGTCTGCTGCAGTGCCTGTGTCTCGGTGGGGACCCCTTCTCACCCCCCCCTCCCCCGCCAAGCTGGGTGTGGCTACCCTGGTGGGGTTAGAACTCCTGCTGACAGCACCTGGGCCCCCACCGCCGTCGCCTCCTGAGGACCGCTTGGCCTCCCGGTGTCTCGTGTTGCGTCCTGCACGCTGTGAGGCCGTGTGGAGGCTCCATCCTGTCTCCCTCCTCCGGAGATGTTGACGCTGGTGTCCCACAGGTCCATCTCTCTGCCTTCTTGTCACTGCAGCTGGTGGGGGTCTGTCCCACCATGCCCCTGCCCCGGGTGGTCCTGAGCCTTCTGCAGAGCCACACCCAGAACCAGGAGCGCCTCTTGTTAGCTGTCTCCTGCCCTGGACCACCCCCTACCCCCCACCTTGCTTGCCGGGGCCCCTTTCCTGGTTCTTCTGGTGGAAACAGGTGGTTTCTAGCGGAGTGTGAGCCTCTGTGTGGCCGTGCTGGTTTGGGACTGGGGCTTGTCCTGTGGGCGGAGCCACAAGGGAAACCCAGAAATTCTGTGGAAATCACTCCACACTGCACCCCCGCCCCCGTCTGCCCGCCTCCCCGAGGCAGCTGCTGGCTGCATTTTGGCCAGATTTGGTTCATAATCGTGGAGCGATGGACCGTGGCCAGTCAGGGCCTAGGGGCTGAGTATGAGACGTTCGCCTCCCTTGTTCCTCGCAAGGGCTTCGTGATGGCCGAACTTGCTGGAGGGAGCTTGGGGGACCTGGAGGTGAGCGTGGGCACCTGGGCAGTGCCCTTAGCTCGAGGAGATGGGGAGGACTCCGTACGTAGCTCTTTATCTGCGACACCGGCTGTCCACCTGCCCACAGTGTGGGGACAGGAGGGACAGAGCTGGACTTCAAGTCTTAGCTGGGGACCTCAGGGCCACATCACGCTCCCCCCCCCCATCACAAAGAGGCACTGCCCCTACCCCACATGGGATTAGGGACCGAGGGGCTGGAACCCATGCCTGGCCTGGCCCAGCATTTTCTGAGCTACTCCAGCTGCCTAGGACGGCAAAATCCTTGTCAGCCCCCCAGCGTGGCTCTGGGGGTGTGTGTGAGTGATTGACAGCAGAAGCGATGAGCTCAGAGCTGGCAGTGGGCAGGTCTGGCCGCACAGCGGTGACTCAGTGTGTGTGGGGGAGGGCGGAGATGGGAAGAGGAAGCATCTCGCACACCCCTGGCCCATCGGTACCCGGCAGGAAGGGGGCGAGACGTATGGGCTGTGGCCGCATAATGGCCGTGGGTGGACGCCTCTCCCGGATGTGTGGCCCTGGGGTGGGCTCTGAGCCGAGCCGAGACGTGCTCCCGTCTCCGTCCCTGGCTCATCTGTCTCCACCAGGCCACCGGTTCATGCGGCGCCTCCCACCCCTGGTTCTGCCCGGTGCAGGGCTGGGAGCAGGGCGCATCGAGGGACGTCACCACAGGAGCTGGGAGGGGCAGGGAGGGCCGGAGGGGGCAGAAGCCCCGGCCACACCAAGTCCTTCTGGGTCCCGTGCCTCTCGGTTTGGGGAGAATGGGGTCATCAGACAGGAGTCCAGCTTCCCTCTGGGGTGGGGGGAGCAGGGGCTAGGGGGGGCTGGAGAAGAGGGGGTTCAGCTGTAGCCCCCTCGTTTCCAGTCAGGGAGGGACTCTCCCATGGGTGCGTCCAGACTGGGCGTGTTCAGAGACCCTGCCCCCGGGCTCTCTGTGTGGGCCCAGCACCCGCGGGAATGGGGCCTCTTGTCTAAAGTGGACTCGGTGCAGCAGCAGGAGGGACAGGAGTCCCCGCTGTGCCCGGAGATGGTGAGAGCTCAGCGTGCGGTCAGCACGGCAGAGAGGTGGCGAGGGCGGGGCCCTGAACGGGCAGGTGGGGCTACCGGGACCACTGCTCAGCCCTGGCCACCTGCAGCTCCCATCGGGCCCCCACCAGGGACCCCATCGGGACCCCGTGCCCCCTGCCTCAGGCCCTGCTGCACCTCAATGTGTCTGAGAGCCAGCCTGTCGCTCACTGCCGGGCCTGCAGTGCCCAGGATGTCGGGCAGTGAGAGAAGGGTCCCCTGCAGGAGGTCCCCATCTCCTCAGGACCGTGGGCCGGCTCAGGGCAGCCTCACCTGCAGGCGTCCCCATCTCCTCAGGACCGTGGGCCGGCTCAGGGCAGCCTCACCTGCAGGAGGTCCCCATCTCCTCAGGACCGTGGGCCGGCTCAGGGCAGCCTCACCTGCAGGAGGTCCCCATCTCCTCAGGACCGTGGGCCGGCTCAGGGCAGCCTCACCTGCAGGCGTCCCCATCTCCTCAGGACCGTGGGCCGGCTCAGGGCAGCCTCACCTGCAGGAGGTCCCCATCTCCTCAGGACCGTGGGCCGGCTCAGGGCAGCCTCACCTGCAGGAGGTCCCCATCTCCTCAGGACCGTGGGCCGGCTCAGGGCAGCCTCACCAACAGGTGGCTGGTCAGCTGCCTCCCTGTCTCCCGTGGGAGCATCAAGCTGAATATGAACGAGCCACCCAGAGACCCCGGTGGCCGTGATGAGTCGTATTACCTGTGATTTGTCAGAAGGTCTGAGGTCACTCTATGGCTTGGTCAGTGATGGGGCTGGGCCCCCATCCCCCGCCCCCCGCCCCCCGCCCCGGGGTGATGCGGACCTTCCCACCCTGTGGGAGAGCCTGCTGCCTCCTGGCTGTCCTTTTCTCAGTGAGGAAGAGAAAGCACTTACAGGGGCCTCCTTTACTTAAATATGATCATTAACTTGTTTGGCTTTCAGGAAAATGAGGGTAAGACCCTGCTGGAGTTGAGAAAGAATGAGAGACGGAGAGAGAGGGGAGAGAGACAGATAGAGAGAGAGAGACAGACAGACAGAGAGAGAGTCAGAGATACAAAGAGAGAGAGAGACAGAGAGAGAGTCAGAGAGACAGAGAGAGACAGAGAGAGACAGAGAGACAGAGAGAGACACAGAGAGAGACACAGAGAGTCAGAGAGACAGAGAGAGTCAGAGAGACAGAGAGAGAGACAGAGAGACACAGAGAGAGACACAGAGAGAGACACAGAGAGTCAGAGAGACAGAGAGAGTCAGAGAGACAGAGAGAGAGACAGAGAGAGACACAGAGAGAGAGAGAGAGAGACAGAGAGACAGAGAGAGAGACAGAGAGAGAGAGACAGAGAGAGAGACACAGAGAGAGACAGAGAGAGAGACAGAGAGAGAGACACAGAGAGAGAGACACAGAGAGAGACAGAGAGAGAGACACAGAGAGAGACACAGAGAGAGAGACACAGAGAGAGAGACAGAGAGGCCTGGAGCTGGTGAGGTTCCTGTGGAGACGAGTGTGTTGGAGAATACGGCATGAAGCCCCCTCTCCCCCGGCGGCGGCGGCAGCAGCTAAGTGGCCCGCACTCCAGCTGAAGCGAGGCGGAGGTGGGGGGCGAGGCGGGCTGTTCCTGCTCTCCGAGGACCCCCACGATGACCCTGCGCTGGGAAGCGCTGGGCTGGGGGCCAGCAAAGCACTCTGGAAGCCGAGAGCAGGCTCATTTTTTAACTGGTGTTATTCATTAGCAGTTTTACTCAGCTGGCTGGCAGAGCCCCAACACGGAGCCTGGAGGGATGTGGCGTGCTGGGCACACGTCCCCCGGGGCCTGGCAGGGTGCACCACACACACGCGCTCATGCACGCGCACACACACACGCAGCATCTTGCTCCTAGGCTCTGGGCGGGGCTTCCCGGCATGGGGAGACTTCACCCTCCCCCCCCTGCAGAGCTCACCCCTTCCCAGGAAAGGACACTTGCCCACCTGACCGCCAGCCCTCACTTTCTTTGATAATCTGGAGCCTGGGTGTGGAGGGGGGATAGATGATATTCACAGCAGCGTCAAACCTCGAAACTCCCCCCTGGGCATGAATTGCTGACCCCGAGCGTGCTGCAGTGACCACAGCCCACCCTGGAAACCCCTTGACCGGGTCGTCGTCATGAGCGGATTGTCCTCCGAGCTGCGCCCCAGCCCGATCCCAGCTTGGGTCAGCTGGCTCTGTTTACAGGGATGGCTGTCAGGCGGAGCCATTGCTGGTCCATCGTTCCGTGGGGGAGGGACACGTTCAATATAAAAAGCAAGGCCCCCTCCCTCCCAGGTAAGTCAATGTCAAGACCCAGCACAAAACAAACTATCAAAGGAGTGCCGACGAGAGCTGCTGAGCCAGCCCCCCACCACCACCACCACCGTTCCCGTGGAGAAGCAGGTGGGTTGTGCCCGGGGCCAGCTCCGGTACCTGGAAGGATGCCGCCCCTCGTGCCTGCTCCCAGAAGTCTCAGAAAAGAACCAGGCATCCCCGTTGGCCAAAAACTTTTAGGCTCAGGGAGTGGTACAGACGCCAGTCCCAGGGCACCCTCCCTCTGTCCCCGGCCTGGCCAGGCCCCACAGCCGGGGCTTTACAGTAATCGCCTCAGGACGCTGAACATAAAAGGATTGCTTTCCCGGAAAACTGCTGACTTCTGGCAGAAAGAGACAGAGAGCTTGGAGGGGGGGGGCGAGCCTTCCAGATCCATACGACGCATGACGGCTCAGACTTTAATCAATTTTCAACCCTCGGAACGAAAATAGTCTTCATTTATGAAATGCTACAAGTCAGTTCTTTTCTATGTCGCCCGTCGTGCTGAGCGGCGGCGTCTCCTCCGCCCCTGGCGGCCCTGCCCACGTGCAAGGGCCACGCTGGGACAGCCCACTGAGAGGCCCCACCCACGTGCAAGGGCCACGCTCGGACAGCCCGCTCTGAGAGGCCCCACCCACGTGCAAGGGCCACGCTCGGACAGCCCGCTCTGAGAGGCCCCACCCACGTGCAAGGGCCACGCTCGGACAGCCCACTCTCGGACAGCCCGCTCTGAGAGGCCCTGCCCACGTGCAAGGGCCACGCTGGGACAGCCCACTGAGAGGCCCCACCCACGTGCAAGGGCCACGCTCGGACAGCCCGCTCTGAGAGGCCCCGCCCACGTGCAAGGGCCACGCTCGGACAGCCCGTTCTGAGAGGCCCCACCCACGTGCAAGGGCCACGCTCGGACAGCCCGCTCTGAGAGGCCCCACCCACGTGCAAGGGCCACGCTCGGACAGCCCACTCTCGGACAGCCCGCTCTGAGAGGCCCTGCCCACGTGCAAGGGCCACGCTCGGACAGCCCGCTCTGAGAGGCCCTGCCCACGTGCAAGGGCCACGCTGGGACAGCCCACTGAGAGGCCCCACCCACGTGCAAGGGCCACGCTCGGACAGCCCGCTCTGAGAGGCCCCGCCCACGTGCAAGGGCCACGCTCGGACAGCCCGCTCTGAGAGGCCCCGCCCACGTGCAAGGGCCACGCTCGGACAGCCCACTCTCGGACAGCCCGCTCTGAGAGGCCCTGCCCACGTGCAAGGGCCACGCTCGGACAGCCCGCTCTGAGAGGCCCCGCCCACGTGCAAGGGCCACGCTCAGACAGCCCACTCTCGGACAGCCCACTCTGAGAGGCCCTGCCCACGTGCAAGGGCCACGCTCGGACAGCCCGCTCTGAGAGGCCCCGCCCACGTGCAAGGGCCACGCTCGGACAGCCCGCTCTGAGCGGCCCCGCCCACGTGCAAGGGCCACGCTCGGACAGCCCACTCTCGGACAGCCCACTCTGAGAGGCCCTGCCCACGTGCAAGGGCCACGCTCGGACAGCCCACTCTCGGACAGCCCACTCTGAGAGGCCCCGCCCACGTGCAAGGGCCACGCTCGGACAGCCCGCTCTGAGCGGCCCCGCCCACGTGCAAGGGCCACGCTCGGACAGCCCGCTCTGAGAGGCCCCGCCCACAGCCCCCAGGTCAGGGGACGGGGACGCCACATCTGTGCTTTTCACCACACTCCTTCCCAGTGGGCCGCTGGGGTCAGCAGTGGCTCTGAGACTGAGCCCACTCTCAGGGGTCACTGTCCAGTGGGTGAAAAGATGACCAGCAGAAGGAAAACAGTTCTCCCAAGTTGGCCGCCTGGGAGGGACACGTTAGCATTTGGGGTTTGATGAAGATGTCTGGGCCGTATCAGCTTCTACTCGCTTAGCACCTCAGACTGGGCCCTGGTCGGGTAGCTCAGTCGGCTAGAGCATCATCCGGAGATCTCAAGGTTGTGGGTTTGATCCCCGGTCAGGGCGTGTACGGGAAGCAACTAAAGAATGCACAACGAAAGTAGAACAGCAAATGAATGCTTCTCTCTCTCTCTCTCTCTCTCTCTCCCCTTTTCCTCTCTCTCTGTCTCTCTAAAATCAATCAATTAATTACTAAATAAACAAATAAACAAAACCATACATCAATAAATCCTAAACGCAAGGCGCTTTTAAAGGACAAGGACGTGCGTAGAAAAAATGGGCGAAAGACCGGAACAGGCGTTTCACAAACTGCCCTCCTGCCACTCAGCTCGTGACAAAGAAACACATGACACGTTCCATTTATCTTCTGTTCCACCGGCAAATAAAGGTTGAAATTGTAAAACCTATTCTGGCCGAAGAACAGAGGAAAAACACAACCAGTAGAAGTATAAATTGAATGGTCTTTTCTTTGGAGGGGGGGGTTGGGTTTTTTGGGTTTTTTTTGGAGGTTTGGGGCCATGGGGCAGTGGGTTGTACAATGTGCTGAGATCCCAACAAAATGCACAGAAATGTGTCCTAAGGAAATAAGTTTCTGCAGGAAAAGTGGTCGCATGCAAGACTAGTTAGTATGTAGCCAAAGCTGAAAACAATTGACCTAAGTTAAAGAAGTTAAGGTGGAACTTTATGTGGCCACTGAAAATGCTACAGAGTATCAATGACATGGGCTGGGACTAGTGATACACGGTCAAGTGGAATAAAAGAGAGTAACAAAGGCAATGGATATCGGGAACACCACTGCTTGATGAGAAAGACAAGAATAATTTCAAAAACAAATAGTCCAGGGCACGTGGATGGGTGCCGTCCCTGCAGATGTTCACAGGTGACCAAGGGGACCTTCCTAAACTTCTCTGTGGCGAATCAGAAGTGACCAGGTGAGCTGGTCAGTTTCCTGGCTCCTGTGCTGACTCATCATCCTTCTGTGCCCATGGATTCTGCCCGACAAACCATCCTCAGCTGAACCACATAAGCGAGGAGGCACACACTTGAACCAGATCAGCAAACACCAACGGGAAGGTGGGCACCTTCCCCTGCGCTGGCTCCCGACCCAGCAAGTCGGTTACAGTAAAAGCAGGAGGGACCAGCGGGCGGGGGGGGGGGAGGGGGGCGGAAGGCGGGGGCTGCCACGCTACTTTCCCCTGCAATTAAAAGAAAAAAATGTTTGGCCCTGGCCAGTTGGCTCAGTGGTAGAGCGTCGGCCTGGCGTGCAGGGTTCGATTCCCAGCCAGGGCACACAGGAGAAGCGCCCATCTGCTTCTCCACACCTCCCCCTCTCCTTCCTCTCTGTCTCTCTCTTCCCCTCCCGCAGCCAAGGCTCCATTGGAGCAAAGATGGCCCGGGCGCTGGGGATGGCTCCTTGGCCTCTGCCCCAGGCGCTAGAGTGGCTCTGGTCGCAACAGAGCGTCGCCCCCTGGTGGGCAGAGCGTCGCCCCTGGTGGGCGTGCCGGGTGGATCCCGGTCGGGCGCATGCCGGAGTCTGTCTGACTGTCTCTCCCCGTTTCCAGCTTCCGAAAAATTTAAAAAAAGAAAAAAATGTTTAAATGTAAGGCAAATGATGGAGAGGTAAGCACAGCCTGCCTGCACCTGCCTTTTACCCATGAATAAAGATTGTGTATATATAAGGTCTACCGGAAAGTTGTCTGTTTTTGGAATTAAAACAAAATACAAATTTTCCTTACCGTCAATAAACTTTATTAAATAATATATTTCCACACCAATCCTATCTTCCGCATAGGGTCCGAAATGCTTTGCTGAGCTGAATTAAGCCTTTCTGCGATCTCTGATGTTGTCAGGAAAGGATCTTGTTCCAACATGGTCTTAACAACATCGTCATCGATCAAAGATGGTCGCCCCGAACGTGGCTTATCAGAAAGGTCGAAATCACCTGTTTCGAATTTTTCAAACCATCTTCTGAATGTCCTAGCAGAAACTGTACCTTCACCAAACGCTTTCAATAAATTTCTACATGCTTCTGTAGCATTTCTTCCTTGTTGAAATTCGTATACAATACAGTGGCGCAAATGAACTTTATCAGTAGCCATGGTTACATTATGGCTTCACACATGAGACTAATGTGAATCAACTTTGTTTTAGTTAATTTGCTACGTCAGTATGTATACATTAAGTGATAAAAATAGAGAGGCACAGCCTGACCTGTGGTGGCGCAGTGGATAAAGCGTCGACCTGGAAATGCTGAGGTCGCTGGTTCGAAACCCTGGGCTTGCCCGGTCAAGGCACATATGGGAGTTGATGCCTCCAGCTCCTCCCCCCTTCTCTCTCTGTCTCTCCTCTCTCTCTCTCTCTCTCTGTCTCTCCCTCTCCTCTCTAAAATGAATAAATAAATTAAAAAAAAATAGAAAGGCACACGTGCGCCAAATAAACACGTGCTTACGTGTCGAAACTTGTTGTGATAGAGACGGACAGAACTTTCCGGTAGACCTTATACTGTGGGGTTCTCCCACTTACCTGAGTTCTAGTTACCTGGGTTCTTCCGGAACAAAGGCACAGAGGCTGAAGGGCCAGCAGACCTCCACCCACTCCCAGGTGAGGAGGAGAGAGGTCCGTGCTGCAGGTGAGTATCCCCCCTCCACACACACACACACACACACCTGAGCACTGGGGCTTCCTCAAGTGGCCGCCTCCAGGTAGCTCCTTGCCCCCAGCATCTGCGAGCAGCCAGGCGTGGATGCAGGGAGGCTGTTCCCTGGACCTCCCCCTTCCTGCCACGGAGAAGCCGTGACGGAAGACTCGGCTCAAGTCGGCTTGTTCGAGAGCTGAGTCCGCTGGCCGCGTCAGGGACGGGCCCCCCACCTCCTGAGAGGCCGCGCAGACAGGCTGGAGAGCAGGCAGCCGCCGGGTGGGTTTTGCGTTTTCCTTTTCTCGCTGCGCCTGAGACGGTGGCTGTCCAGCAGAGAGAGGCACCGCGCCTGGACACACAGCCCCCGCCCGGGCAGGAATCCTGCTCGGACCCCCCAGCCTTCCCGGGTTTATGGGGCAAAGCCACCGTCCACACCGAGCTCTCAGCAGTGCCGACTGACTCGCCCGTCGGCAGGGAAAACTGGGCTCACCACACAGTTCGAGGTTCCTGAGCTCAGCGCAGTGCCCGACCAGCAACAGGCCGGACACCCCTGGGTTTCTGCTCTGGACCTTTGCTCTCTGGGTCCCCGGGCCCTGGCCAGGTGCCCTGACATTTCACCCCTGCCTGTCTCTTCACCCCTGCAGTCACCAGCAAACACGCCCCACTGTCCCGTGGCTGCCAAGGCCGGGTGAGCCTTTCTCAACAGGCTCCGAGGCCCCCGGGGTGGCCAGCGTGCCTCAGAGCCGAGAGCACAGAGAGGCAGCTCTGGTCCTCATGTCGCCAGCTCCTTCCTCAAAGGGTAAGCTTCCTTCTCGGTCACACATCCCGACGGGCATTTTCAGGGTCAGGGAAGGGCGGGAGGATGGGGGTGGGGACAGGGAGGGGGTGGCCCAGGTCGAGGCACTGCCCGGCTTGCCGTCCATTCTTGGTGGGCGTCTGGCGTCCCCAGCCGTGGGAAGCCAGCCAATTTCCTCGTCTTCCTGGGCACCGTCCCCTCGCTCAGCCCCGAGATGTGTCATCGCCTCGTTTGACACAAAAGTCTCTTGAGGAGCAGGTTGTGGGGAGAGAGGCAAAGTCTCCACAGAGATCCCACTGACTTGGGCCAAGAGTAGGGAAAGAGGACGAGAATTGAGAGCCCCCCCCAGAAGACAGTGAGGTTTCACTACAAACAGCAGATGGACGCAGAGGCCACGCCTCCCTGTGCCCAAGTGTCCTGAGACCCCTGGTCCCACCTGTCCACCTGCTGCTCACCCCCACCCTAACCCTGCTCAGGGGGCTGTCAGGACTGTGGGGGGGGCACAGTGAGTTCGGGACCTCCTGCACTCCCCAGAGATGCCCGCTGCGGCTGTGGCTCTGGCTGCAGGACAGTCTGGGAAGGCAGCTGGCCCTGCCCAAGGGCGTGCACCTCGGCGGCCACATCCATCTCCTCCCTGCCTGGGGCGTGGCCGCCCTCTCCTGGCCCAGCAAGGCACTGCCCGCAGGGTCTCGGGGACCAGGTCCCGGGGGGCCAGGAGGGAGGGACCACGCTCACTGGGCTCTCAGCATTCTAGTGACAGAAGAGGAAACTTTAATAAAAGGACGATGGGACTTTATATAGAATCCAACTCCCTCATTGTCCAGATGGCACACTGAGGCCGGGAAGAGCAGGGGACCTCGGCCAGGACTGGTGAGATATCCTGGAGCTGGGGGACAGGCTGCAGAAGGAGTGACAGCAGGGAGCGTGGTGTCAGCGCTGGGGACCCTGGAGCTGGGGGACAGGCTGCAGAAGGAGTGACAGCAGGGAGTGTGCTGTCAGTGCTGGGGACCAGGCATGGCCTTCGCCCTCACACCGAGGGTTCCGGTTGGCAGACCCAGCCCCACAGCTCTGCACCCCACGGGGGCCTCACGGCCCTCTAAACCCGGGGAGGCTCAGGCCTGCATGACCGGCTCCCAGCCACGGTTTCTGCCTTCCCCTGTGTTTTAGGAGCCAGCAGCCCAGGGACCCCCGGGCCCCGGGTGCGGCACTCACAACGCAGCCCTCCTGGCACTCCGGTGGTCTGGCTGCCCCGTGAGACACCGTGATGTGGAAGGAACCGGAACCCAGGACCCTGTGTGGGCAGGACACAGCCCGGGCTTGTCGGAGGCCACCCGGACTCTCCTCCACCCCCAGCCCCATGCCGGGGACTCCCGCAGGAACACACAGTGTCTTGCACGCAGGAGTCTCATATTTCTGATAGTGTGTGGGGAGCAGGGGTGACTCCCCATCCCGCCAGGCGCTGGCAGCGGCCCTGGTCCATGCCGCTGTCTGTGGGACCCGTGAGCCAGCACGGCCACTGGCCAGGCCCCTTCGGGTCTGGGAGGGAGACATGGTTCTTTCTTTTTCATCTCGTGTCCCACGCTGTCCCCCTCAGCAGCCACCAGACAGGCCGCTGGGCACCCGCGCGGGCTCTCCCAGGGCGGGGTGGCTCCTAGCCGGCCCAGGACGTAGGACAGCTGTGTCCCACCAGGGGGGACGCGCCTCCCCCCGCCTGTGTCCCCGTCTGCTCACTGCGGCTCCTGCGAGTCCTGCCACGGTGAAGGGGCCATGCTTTTCTACGGCAGCCGCAGGGGGAGGGGGCAGGAAACAGGTTCCTGCCCAACAGACTTCCTTTCCGGCCTCCAAGCAGGTTCAAAGCTCCCGGGGGGGGGGGGGGGCAAGGCAGACCTGCATCCCCTCCCCCACTGGAACCTCTGCGACTCAGGCACCTGGGGCTCCGCCTGCATCATCCTCAGCCACCCTGGGAGCTGGGGGGCGGTGGGGGGCTGCTGGACCCACTTTGCAGGTGGACAAGTGGAGGGCAGAGTGCCCCCCACACCCCCAGGCCCCCCTCTGCCCCGTCCCCACGTCTGCTGCTGCTCTCAAGAACGAGAATTTCCCAAAGAAAGAGTTATGGCTTGTCAAACATTTCCACTCCGCCCGGTGATGACAGGTCACCGTGAAACTCAGTGACGTCCACGTGACCTGCCATTTCCTGAGCACGGGGGCGCGGGCTCTGAGTAATGCCAGCTAGGGTCACGGGTTCCCAGGAAGTGGCCCTGACGTGAGGGTAGCAAAGGCCAAGAGCGGTTAGGAATCAGCGAAGCCGGTTTCGCACCCCCCATCCAACAAGGGGCTCCGGGTCCTGTGGAAATGTCCCCACCAGGGAAATACCCCACTCAGCAGGCTGCAGGGCGGCTGCCCCATTGTGCGAGCCGGCCTCTCGCCCAACCCCACAGGCACACACACACGGAGGCACACACACACACAGGCACACACACACACTCACACACACACACGGAGGCACACACACACGGAGGCACACACACACACAGGCACACACACACCCACACCCACACCCACACACACGGAGGCACACACACACCCACACCCACACACACAGAGGCACACACAGGCACACACTCACACGCACACACACACACACACACGCACACGCACACACGCGTTCCCTGGGGCAGAGGTGCTCACGGTCACCCCATCAAAGACATGAACCCCCCTTTTCAAAGTTTCCACCAGGTGGTCCCTTCAAGCCTTCAGGTTTTGCTCAAGTTCGGGGGTCTCTGGACTAGTGCCATCGAATAAAAGCATTATGTAGACCAGGGGTCCCCAAACTACGGCCCGCGGGCCACATGCGGCCCCCTGAGGCCATTTATCCGGCCCCCCCGCTGCACTTCCGGAAGGGGCACCTCTTTCATTGGTGGTCAGTGAGAGGAGCATAGTTCCCATTGAAATACTGGTCAGTTTGTTGATTTAAATTTACTTGTTCTTTATTTTAAATATTGTATTTGTTCTCTTTTTGTTTTTTTACTTTAAAATAAGATCTGTGCAGTGTACATAGGGATTTGTTCATAGTTTTTTTTATAGTCCGGCCCTCCAATGGTCTGAGGGACAGTGAACTGGCCCCCTGTCTAAAAAGTTTGGGGACCCCTGATGTAGACGTCCCTGTGATTTTACAAGGGGTAGGGGGGTGGGGGGTAAATTTTCGTGTCCTTTCAATTAATCCAGTATTACCAAAAATGATCATTTCCACGGAGAATCGGAACCAGGGATTATTAATGAGATATTTCCTTTTTTTTTTTTTTAATGGAGACTTTAAAATCTGCTGTGTGTTATGGTTACGGCACTTCTCAATTCAGACGTGACTTTTCTTTTTTTATCTTTTTTTTTTTTTTTTTTTTTGTATTTTTCTGAAGCTGGAAACGGGGAGAGACAGTCAGACAGACTCCCGCGTGTGCCCCACCGAGATCCACCCAGCATGCCCACCAGGGGGTGACGCTCTGCCCACCAGGGGGCGATGCTCTGCCCCTCCGGGGCATCGCTCTGTCACGACCAGAGCCACTCTAGCGCCTGGGGCAGAGGCCAAGGAGCCATCCCCAGCGCCCGGGCCATCTTTGCTCCAATGGAGCCTTGTCTGCGGGAGGGGAAGAGAGAGACAGAGAGGAAGGAGAAAGGGAGGGGTGGAGAAGCAGATGGGCGCTTCTCCTGTGTGCCCTGGCCAGGAATCGAACCCAGGACTTCTGCACACCAGGCCGACGCTCTACCACTGAGCCAACCAGCCAGGGCCTGTGACTTTTCTTTTTTTTAATCAGAAATTGTCGATGGTCCTTACATTTCATGAAATGTGTAGGCAAACAAGGACACTCATTTACCTCGGTTGTTCCAGAATACTTAATGGTTTCCCACCACCAAGCTGAGTTTTCCGTTTCACATCAGTCTCATTGAAGTGGTCTGTGGGTGCCGCGTGAAAACCCCCCTCCCACTCAGCCACCCAGCCCCACCCCAGGGTGGCAGCCAGGGGACGCCACGTGCCCAACGCTGGCACCGTCCCCGCCCCACCCCCACCGGGTGCCAGCCTCCTCTTATTCCCAGTTTCTTTGCTGCGCAGGGCCTTTGCACGGGCTACCATCAGCCCCTGGGCACCCTAAGTATTGAGATCAGGGGCAGCTGTGGAAGACTTCAAGCAGGAAACTGATACAAGTCTAATCTGTCTTCCTTAAATATGAGCATCTGATGGGACGGTGACTCCAGAGCCGGTCCTTGATCGCCGGCTCACACTGCCCTGGGCACCTGGTGGCACTGTGTCATTACTCACCCATCGTGACAGCCTTGCTGGTTCCCCCACATCACAGATAAACAGAGGCCCAGAGCGCTGCCTGTGCCCGGACAGGTCGGTGCCATGCAGATGGCGGGGGCCCGTTCAGTCACCCGAGGAAAAGGGGCTTCCAAGGGGACGGCTCCAGGGCACTGCGGAGCCGCGGGAGGCACCCCCCCACCAGACAGCCCCGCTCTCACCAGACAGCCCCGCCCACACCAGACAGCCCCGCCCATACAGGCAGCCCCGCCCACACCAGGCAGCCCCGCCCTCACCAGACAGCCCCGCCCACACCGGTCCAGGCACGGCCCTGCCAGGTGGGTAGAGGACCAGGGCCGGTGTCTGAACTTGCGCTCTCAGGATCGACCTCCTTGATCCGATAGACCAAGGACCGTGAGGGCCACGTGCACCCAGGACCGTGTCAAGAGCCTGTCCCTTTCAGTCTCGAGCCCGGCCTTGCCTGCCCATGCGAGAAGCCCCGCCAGGCTCTCCGGGTCCATCGGGCAGGTGTCCGTGGCCCGTCCTGCGCTGAGCTGTGTGCCTTCTCCTTGGAGAGCTCGGGAGAAAGCCAGTTTAACTGCGTGCGCAGGTGTGACGAATACCCCAGCCAGCCACAGACAGGGGCAGGGGTGAGACAGATATTCAGATCAGTGGTGCTTATAGACAGGAACGCCATCTGTCACCTGTACGGTCCGGAGAGCTCCATGAGTTCTGGACCTGCCCCTCCCTGGACTCACAGCCCCCCCCCCCCCCCCGCCGGGGCAGTGACATTTTCGGAAAGGGCCAGCGTGGGTGTTGGGCCCCCGAGCCTGTCTCGGTCACCTCGGGCAGTTGCCAGGTCCCCCGTGCTTTCTGGGAGGAGTCCTGCGTCCCTGAGTCTGCACCTGTCACGAGGACGATCTTGGGACACAGCCCTCCCGGTGAGGCCGCCGTCGGCACAGCAGGAACGTGGGTCTAGTGAAAGTTAGCAACCTGGAGGAGCCCACGTGTCTGTCTTCTCCCCGCTGGCTGAGACCAGCCAGCCCAGGAAACTTCTCTCTCACGCGGCCCGGGGCGCAACCTCCCCTGTTTTCTGGCTCGGTGATTTTCCAGAGTCGAATCTTTCCTCTCCGGGCAGGAAGGACATTGAGCCACAAACAGCTCAACCAGAAACAGCTCTGCCCGGCCCGGGGTGTCAGGGCCACAGGTGCAGGAGCGGGATGTGACTCAGCAGCTCGAGGGGAGCGAGGGAAGTGGGCAGAGCAGGCGGGGGGGGGGGGCGGGGGGGGCATGGAGGGGGTGCTGCCGGCCCTGGTCCCTCTGGGCCCAGTCAGGGGAATGGAGCAGTCTGCCTCCCCCCCAGACCACGTGCCTTCACAGTAGCGGTGGTGCACACAGAACATTCCGTGGCAGGAGGCTCGTGGGGGCAGGGGTGCCTCCCTGGCCGAGGTGGGAGACAGGGCCACCAAGGTGACTCCTCCCGGCTCCCAGGTGGCAGGAAGGCTGGGGACGCAGAGGGGTCAGAAGGTGCAGGTCCTGCCCGTCAGCTCCGAGGTCTCCCTGTGAGCGTGGAGAGTGGCCGTGAGGCCTGGCTCTCTGTCCAGCTTCCCCGGAAAGGAGCCGTGAGCCAGACCCCAACACAGGGTCAAGGGTGACACTGACCCTGTGTCCTTCTCCACCCTCCTCAGGACACCTGGCAAGGCTCACCTCCCCTGCCCTGCGGGCGGGAGGGTCCAGTTGGGAAGTGACAGAAAGGGACCCATCGTCTCCCTCGGGCCCACTCCTCCCCCTGACCAGCGGTGGACAACGTCAGGCCCCGTGCATGGCCGGCTGGAACCGGGGCCTGCTCGTCACGGCATCGCAACCCGTCTGTGTGACCGTTACACCTCGGGACTGGGCTCGGCCTGGACGTAACACCGAGCCCTCTCTTCTAAGCAGCTTCCAGGCCATTCTGTCTTTGGATATTTTTAAGGGAAATGCTTTATTATTATCTAAATATGTCACTGTCAAAAAAGAGAAACGCCCACCCAAACCACACAGCTGCTGGTTCCACCAGACTCCGCGCACGACGCCGTGGCAGGCCTGCGGTCCAGACCGGGAGCTCCTGCCTCCCTGGGTGTGTGTGTGTGTGGGGGGTCTGCAAGGAACACCAGCCCCCACCGCGTCCCTGCCAGCCACGGAAAGTTACAAGTCAGTCTGGAGAGAGCCCGGGGCGTGCACACGGGCCCCCAGCGCCCAGGCGTGCCTTCCGGAACCACCACACCTCCCCCTCTCCACCCCGGCCGGCCCCAGTCTTTGCCTTCCTCCCCAGAAATGGGGGCAGAGAAAAATTGAAATGCAAACCCACATTTCATCAGCTCGGCTTCCACTGCAGCCCCGGCGGTGGTGGCAATGAGTGTGCCTGTGAGGAGGGACAGGGGCTCGGTGCTTCAGCGAGGGGACGAGACCTGACCTGACCGTGTGGCCTCCGTGGCGCAGAGCAGGCTGATCCCGGGAAGGGAGTGAGAGCAAGCCTGTCCCTGTCCCTCGTCCCCCATGAGGCGGTGGTGAACTGCCACCGGCAGGGTAAATCAGCTCTGCCTTGGGCAGTGACATCCCCAGTTTCTCTCCTTGGGTTTCACTTAGTGCTGCCCCAAACAGAAACACGGCAAAACACCACAGGAAGAGCAGGTCCTGGGCTGCCCACCCCACCCTCACCAGGGCGTCCAGCACAATAATAGCCTGGGGATGCAATTTCCTGGTCGGCCGGGCTGGGGGGTTGGGTCCTGCGGAGGAGGGGACAGGGACGGAGGAGGCCAGCCCAGCCCAGCCCTGGCCCCTAGCCGGGCAGGCGGGCAGGCGTGTGCAGCCAGGGGCGGTCCAGCTGGGGACGCTGGCCGGGAAGCAGGAAGTCAGGAAGGGAAGGTGGGAAGGTGGGTCTGTGTGCGAGGGAGCAGCTGAGCCCCGCCCTTCCGTCCGTCCATCCGTCCGCCCGGGCCAAGTGGGGGCTGCTCACGTGCAGGACAGGAGTGGCAGGGTGAGGCCATGACCAGCAGGGTGGCCCTTCCGTCCGTCCGTCCGCCCGGGCCGTGGGGGGGCTGCTCACGTGGAGGACAGGAGCGGCAGGGTGAGGCCATGACCAGCAGGGTGGCCCTTCCGTCCGTCCATCCGTCCATTTGAGCCGTGTGGGGGCTGCTCACGTGCAGGACAGGAGTGGCAGGGTGAGGCCATGACCAGCAGGGTGGCCCTTCCGTCCGTCCGTCCGTCTGGGCCGAGTGGGGGCTGCTCACGTGGAGGACAGGAGTGGCAGGGTGAGGCCATGACCAGCAGGGTGGCCCTTCCGTCCGTCCGTCCGCCCGGGCCGTGGGGGGGCTGCTCACGTGGAGGACAGGAGTGGCAGGGTGAGGTCATGACCAGCAGGGTGGCCCTTCCCTCCTCCACGTGGCCTGGCGACGTCCCTCCTTGTCCCAGACCTCTCAGGGCCACGGAGGCTGACGTCCCCGGGGTTCTCACAGGAGTTCAGTTCTGCTGCTTCACAAGTGGGGAAACTGAGGCTGTGTCATTCACCCCAAGCGGCTCAGGACGCCTGCGGGAGAGTCAGGACTGGGACCCGCACCCTTTGGCCTGTCGGTGTTGTCCTAAATGACCCACCAGCCAGGGCCGTCCGGGCTCCCCCCAGAGTCCAGCCTGCTGTGTGGCGGGCCACACTCTCCTCCTGCTGGGCCCCCACCCCCCACCGTCTGTCTCGGGGGGGGGGGGCATGCTGTCCTCCAGGCTTCCCGGGGTCGGTGGGACGCAGGGCATCCTCCTGGCTGCGGGCTCTCGCTGGCCTCTAACTTCACCTCCCCGGGGAGAGGTCAGCCGGCTTATTTCGGGCTTCCTGGGTTCTGTGGGCAGTGGCCAGGGTCACAGGGAAGGTGGTCTCCCCTCCGTGTCCCCGCCACCCTCCCCTTCAACCCCCACCCAGAAGGCCGCCCAGACCTGGTCCCAGATAAAGGCCACCTGATTAGAAGAGATGACATCCCATTTCTCAGCGTCCTTGAGACCCAGAGGGCATGTCCAGTGGCTGCTCACTGTCCCCTCTGGGTGTCCAGCGGGCGTCTGGGAGCTGCTCCCACTCAGACACTTTGACTCCCACCCGGGCCTGTTTCCTCCCCTCCCCCTCACCCACAGATGACACCGTCTCCCTCGCCCACATCATCTCCCTTGCCCACAGACGACCCCGTCTCCCTCGCCCACAGACGACCCTGCCCCCTCGCCCACAGACGACCCGTCTCCCTCGCCCACAGACGGCCCCATCTCCCTCGCACACAGACGATCCCATCTCCCTCGCCCACAGACGACCCCGTCTCCCTCGCCCACAGACGACCCCGTCTCCCTCGCCCACAGACGGCCCCGTCTCCCTCGCACACAGAGGACCCCGCCCCCTCGCCCACAGACGGCCCCGTCTCCCTCGCACACAGACGACCCCGCCCCCTCGCCCACAGACGGCCCCGTCTCCCTCGCCCACAGACGGCCCCGTCTCCCTCGCCCACAGACGGCCCCGTCTCCCTCGCACACAGACGACCCCGTCTCCCTCGCCCACAGAAGACCCCGTCTCCCTCGCCCACAGACGGCCCCGTCTCCCTCGCCCACAGACGGCCCCGTCTCCCTCGCACACAGACGACCCCGCCCCCTCACCCACAGACGGCCCCGTCTCCCTCGCCCACAGACGGCCCCGTCTCCCTCGCCCACAGACGACCCCGTCTCCCTCGCCCACAGACGATCCCGTCTCCCTCGCCCACAGACAACCCCATCTCCCTCACCCACATCATCTCCCTCGCCCACAGACGACCCCGTCTCCCTCGCCCACATCTGCTCGGGGCACGAGCACGCGGGTCCCGGGTTCAGCCGCCAGAGCAGCTCTGGGAGGTGCCGCCTTCTCTCCACCCCTCCTGCCCCACCCCTTCTTCCCTGACCTCCGTGTGTGTGTGTGCCCCGCCCCCACCCGTCCATCAAAGCGGGGACAGGGGGGACTGGACACACAGAAGGTGTGTGTCCACAGACCGGGCCATGCCGCTGGGCTCCGGGAGTCAGCCTGGGGCGCTCTTGCTCAGGGAGGTTCTGAACGGCAGGCGGGCGTCCCCCTTGGCTGAGCGAGGAGGGGGCCACCCCCCCTGCTTAACTCAACATCTAATGACCAGTGGCTCCGGGCCGGGCCGGGCTGGGCTCGGGGCAATGGAAGCTCTGAAAGGACTGGTGAGCAGCCAGTCTCTCTCCCCTGACCGACTGCAGCGGAGGACACGCTCTCACGGCTGTCCTGAGCCTGGCTGTGTGAACACCTTTTCAAGTCTCTGCTTTTGATTTGGGGAGGGGGGTCGGATACCCAGAAGTGGGGGAGCCGGATGATGAGGTGATTCTGTGTCTAGTGTTTGAATGGCCCCCCGGCCGGTTCCCACAGCTGGCCATACCGTCTACATCCCCGTCTGTGGCGACTGCCCAGGGGTTTTTAAGAAGCCCAGAGGGTGGGGGATGGGTTTGGGGGTGAAGGGATGTGTTCTAGAGAGGTTCCCAGCCTCTCAGCCCTGCCTGGCCTGGCCGGAGCTGGCCCCCCCGTCGCTGGGACAAACCAGGATCCCACCTGGGTGGGTGGGCTTCCGGGGGAAAGGGCTCACTGGGATCATCGGAAAGGAGGGAACTTCTCCGTGAACAGCGGGGCCCAGGACGCCCGGCGGGCAGGTGGGCGGGCACCCTGGCCTCTCGTCTGAGAGCTCAGCTCCCCATCCGTCCGTCCATCCATCTGTCTGCTTGGGTCTCTCCCTAAAACCACTCTGGATTGCTCTGTGGGGTTGCCATGCTGGCCTGGGGCAGCCCCTTGTCCCCGAGGGTCACACCCCTAACCCATCCAGAAGCTGCCAGGGCCTCCCAGGGGGGGTGTGGTAGGTGGGGAGGGGGGGGACCCTGGCCTGGGAGTCGGGAGGGGGAGGAGTTTCCTGCTGAGGATGGGGGTGGGTAAGTGGAGGCTGGATGGAGCTGTGGTTGGAGCTGGGGAGACCTGGACGAGGAGGGGGCACAGGGGGAGGACGGGGGACACGGTCACACCGGGCACAGAGCCTGAGGGACACGTTGGATGGGGACGCAGGACAGCTCTGAGCCCGGGCGCGTGGGCCGGTGGGGGAGGGGGGAACGCAGCTTTTCCCCGGGGGGGGGGACATGCTGACCGGGAGCCGTGTGGGTGCTGCCCGGCGCCCACCCGCCCGTGGGTGGCCATGTTCGGACGTACCAGCCGTGTGTGGGAGGTGATTGTGGCACTAACTGTTGGGTGCAAGGCCCCCCCCTCCAGGGAGCTGGAGCAAGTGGAGAAATAAATAGCCCCTGCCTTGGGACAGGGGCCCATCTTACAGCGGCCCTCGTCCTGGGCTCGTCGTCCTGGGCTCGTCGTCCTGGGCTCGGCTGGTCACAGGGACAGTCTCTTCCTCCGACTGACTCCAGTGTTCTAGGCTGGGGCACTTGGCTTCTGGGGGTGCCAAGGCATGCTCTGAGACCTGGCCCTGCACCCCACTCCACCCCCGCCCGTGGACTGCATGAGACAAAGAAATGTGCCAGGGGCCAGGGGCCAGGGGACAGGACGGGCAAGGAGGCAGGGTGTGTCTCAGGGAGGCCTGGCCTGGCCGGGCCTGCATGCACGCGCGTGCGCGCGCACACACACACACACACACGGGCCCCCTGGGCCCCCCCCACAAAGAGCCATGAGCCGCCCCACTTCCTGAGACAGCACCAGCGCTCTGGGCTCCGGAAATTGCGCTGGCTCCCCTAATCCCCTCGCTCCCGGGACTCGGAACATTCAGGCCTCTCCGTGACCCAGAAGGTCGTATCTCTTCCCCGCGATGGAAACGGAGGTTTTGCCAAAGGGGGGGGGGGCGTCCAGCAGCCCCGCCCACCCGATGCCAGCCACGGATTGTGGGGTCAGAGTATGAAAAGGTTTCCTCGCGGCTGAGTGAGCTCTGACGTTGTCCTTCACCTTCTCCGAGAACTCATCTGGGGCTGCCCGGCCCGGGGGGCCAGCATGTCCTGGGCCAGAGCAAGCCGGCCCACACCGCCTGTGGTCCTGGGAACCCCTCTTTCCTGGGCCAGAGCAAGCCGGCCCACGCCGCCTGTGGTCCTGGGAACCCCTCTTTCCTGGGCCAGAGCAAGCCGGCCCACGCCGCCTGTGGTCCTGGGAACCCCTCTTTCCTGGGCCAGAGCAAGCCGGCCCACGCCGCCTGTGGTCCTGGGAACCCCTCTTTCCTGGGTCAGAGCAAGCCGGCCCACGCCGCCTGTGGTCCTGGGAACCCCTCTTTCCTGGGCCAGAGCAAGCCGGCCCACGCCGCCTGTGGTCCTGGGAACCCCTCTTTCCTGGGCCAGAGCAAGCCGGCCCACGCCGCCTGTGGTCCTGGGAACCCCTCTTTCCTGGGCCAGAGCAAGCCGGCCCACGCCGCCTGTGGTCCTGGGAACCCCTCTTTCCTGGGCCAGAGCAAGCCGGGGCTCACCGCCTGTGGTCCTGGGAACTCGTGGCCCGGGCTCTCTTGCCTGCCCCCAGGCAGGGTTTCTTGGAGATAACACAGACCCTCAGGCAAAGTCGCAGGTCTCAGCTGTTCCCACAAGGACGCTCTGGGCCCGAGGACCTCACTGGAGGCTTCGCCCTGCAGCTCCTGCTGTCCCTGTGCAAGCCAACAGACCCCTCTGGCCCTCCACACTCGGTGGCCGCTGGGAGGAGACAGGGCGCACCCAGGGCTTGTGGCCCCCCTGCCTCAGTGCCCGGCGCACTGACTCCAAGGGACGGCCACATGGCAGTGAGCTGCCCGGTCTGTTTCAGCCGCCTCAGAGCCACTTCTCACGTCAAGACCACACACACACACACACCACACACACACACAACACACACACCACACACACAACACACACAACACACACCACACACACACCACACACACCACACACACACACAGAACACACACCACACACACACACAACACACAACACACACACACACACAACACACACAACACACACCACACACACCACACACACACCACACACACCACACACACACACAGAACACACACCACACACACACACAACACACAACACACACACAACACACACCACACACACAACACACACACAGAACACACACCACACACACACACAACACACAACACACACACCACACACACAGAACACACACCACACACACACACAACACACAACACACACAACACACACACAGAACACACACACAGAACACACACACACCACACACCACACACACAACACACACACACACAGAACACACACCACACACACACACAACACACAACACACACACAACACACACACACACACACCACACACACAGAACACACACCACACACACACACAACACACAACACACACACAACACACACCACACACACAACACACACACAGAACACACACCACACACACACACAACACACAACACACACACAACACACACCACACACACAACACACACACAGAACACACACACAGAACACACACACACCACACACCACACACACAACACACACAGAACACACAACACACACACACAACACACAACACACACACAACACACAACACACACACAACACACACCACACACACAACACACACATCACACACACAACACACACAACACACACATCACACACAGAACACACACCACACACACACACAGAACACACACCACACACACAACACACACAGAACACACACACAACACACACCACACACACAGAACACACACACAACACACACACATCACACACACAACACACACACAGAACACACACAACACACACACAACACACACACATCACACACATACACACACAACACACACATACACACACAACACACACAACACACACACAACACACAGAACACACACACACAACCTGACCAGGCAGGGGCACAGCGGAGAGAGCATTGGACCGGGATGCAGAGGACCCAGGTTCAAAACCCCGAGGTCATTGGTTTGAGCTCACCCTTGAGCCCCAGGTCACTGGCTTGAACAAGGGGTCACTGGCTCAGCTGTAGCCCCCTGGTCGAGGCCCATATGAGAAAGCAATCAATGAACAATTAAGGTGCCACAACAAAGAATCAATGTTCCTCATCTCTCTGCCTTCCTGCCTGTCTGTCCCTATCTGTCTCTCTCTCTCTCTGTCATAAAAAAAAAAAAAGACCACATACCTTGGCCAGTGGCCAGCCTCCCAGCACTTCCTGAGAACTGCCGGGTGTGCCGGGTGGAAGCCGGCCACCGCCCAGTCTCAGCCGTCTCTGACTTAGAGGCCTGGGGGGGGGGGTCTGTTTCTCTGTTGGGAATTTGTCATCTCTGTTCCCAGGGGAGGGGGTCTCAGGCTCCCGCAACCCATTAGCCATCAGCCGGGTGGAATAGGGTTGTCCAGGGCGGCTGCTGAGGCTACCCTTCAAAGGTTGGGACGGTCATGGGTAGGGGAGGAAGGTGGACCAAGGGCTCAAGCCACAGACCAGCTTGCTCAGCCAGCCCCGTGTCCTGGTGACTCGGTGAGCATGGTTGGGAGGAAGGAGCCATCAAAAGTAGCAGTTCTGGGTCCACGACAGAGCCATTCCAAACAGAGGGCACACTGGAGGCAGGCTGTGGATGTCCAGGACATCTCCCCGGGCGATCATGCCTCGAGAACATGCTTCCTCTCCTCCCTACCCTGTTGGACGGTAGGTGGCCAGCTTGCTGGAAGGATCTCCAGAAAACAAGCAGCCTTCCAGGCGTGAAGGGGAGGCCTATACCCATGGAACAGTGAAGAGCTACAGAGCCCAGAAATTTGGCAGGGTTGAGAGTTATGCATAGTCAGCAAAGGATGAAATTCTCCAGGGGAAGAGCACGGTGGGTGCAAAGGCACTGGGGCAGAATGTTTACGATACAAGGCGGGTCCTGGCAGGGGTGGCAGGGTGGGCCGGGGCAGGGGGCAGAGAGTCAGGCAGAGGGGGTTCTCTAGCCACAGCCAGAGAGAGACACAGCCGAGGACACTAAGCCAGGGAGAGTCGGGGTCAGAGGGGCCCGTGGGGCAGAGGCTAAGTGCAGGGCAGACCACGCTGCTCCGCGGGAGAAGCAGAGACCCCGCCTCCTGCAGCCTGTGACTGCCCCTTCCAGGGAGCACACTGTCGTGAGCAGCAGCTGCAGCTCGTGGCTCCCGGGGAGGGGGCAGCCCCGGGGCGAGGATGCCAGAGGCAGGGCCTCGAGGACAGTTTGCCGAGCTTCCCAACACAGTGGGACGCCGGGTAAGGCTAAACCGGGCCGCCAGTAACTGTGGATGACATGAATGTTCGTGCCCAGCGGACTCTCGCAAGGCAACTCCAGGTGGGTGGGCCGGGCGCGGGAGCCGGGCGGAAGGCTTGACGGGGCCCGTCTGGACGCCTGGCTGGGAGGTCCCGCGGCCGCCTGGGTCCCGTGTCTGAGGCTGAGGTAATGACTCACCTACTGTGAGGTCCTTCTGGAATGTGAGGTCTCTGCCCAATGGACCTTGTGACCCCACCTCCACCCGCTGGGCAGGCCTGGACAGTACCGGGCGCCCTGTCCAGCTAGAACAGGTATTCGGCTCCTTGTAGGTGTCAGGCAGAGGGGCAGCCAGTGGGTCCACAGGGATGTCCAAACGACCCTCGTAGGGAAATGCCGGGTCTGGCTGAGGCCGGGCTCCGTGAGCCCCCGGAGACGGGCACAGCTCCTTGGTGCCACGAAGCTGCGGGCACAGAAGGGCCCCTCCCCACTCGGTCACATCTGCCTCTCCTGGGACTTAGGGTGCTCCTCGGGGCTCAGAGCTGTCTGGTCAAGCAGGGAAGTCCAGACTGTCTTCTGCCCCAACCTCATCCCCAACACCAGGCTCTGAGCAAAGCCACCTGCTCGTTGGTGGCTTCTACAGAAGACAGATACCGATAGCCGCTGCCCGCCCAGATGCCGGAGCTGGAGCCATCCTGGCGGGTGAGCCCTCAGAGCCTCGCTGTTCTCCCGGGCCCTGCTCAGCGCGGTTATCCCCTCGAGATTCATCCGTGCGCCCGTGACCCCCAGGAAGGTCTCCCCGTGACAGCATGCGGGAGAATGCTCGGGTCCGTGCGGTGGGGCGGGTTCCCCAGTTGCTGCGTTTCAAGGCGACAGAGACTGAAAAAGCCAGAGAGAGAACTGAAGCCCTCTCTCCCCAAAGCCCCGTTGCCGCGGGAGACGGCGTGAGGGACGGCAGGGACGGCTGGGACGGCTGTGGCCCGGAACGGGCTCCTCACCATTCACTGGTTGCTGGTATCCAGACCTGTCCCCGGGCCTTTGGACAGAGCTGGTCAGGGTGCCAGCCCGGCGAGGCCACCGCATCCACTCACACGAGAGGCTAGCAAATAAGTGTGGGAGGGAGCGGGAAAGGCTGTTGGTGACGATGACAGCTCACCCCGGTGGCTCAGGCACCTGTGTGCACCCACCATGGTGCTCGGCGCTGCGAGAAGGGGAAACTGAGGCCCTGGGCGACAGTCAGCCAGTGGCCATGGAGTGCTCCAGAGCTCTTGGCCACACCCTGCTCTCTGGCCACACCCTGCTCTAAACGAGCTCTCCCCTCCTCGGGTAGGGTTGTGACTTTCAGGACAGAAACACTTTTTTAACCGTCTGTGGACGACCGAAGGGGACAACACTTTCCAGTCGTCCGTGTTGTCCCCTCACTTGACAATCTGACTCCCCGGTGAAGCCCCGCCTTCCAGGAAGTTTGAACTCCCAGGTGAGTCTCTTCCTGGGACCACTCTGACCTCAGGCTCTTCTCTTCTTTGGTAAACCATGGACCCCACCGTCACCCACACCTGAACTGCACCGAGATAATCATCCCTCCCCTGAGCGTAGCATCTAATAGACTGCAACAGCCCACGCACACCCACGCTCTGCCACCCGAGGACGCAGAGCTGTGCTCTGCCTTGATCAAGCCCAACTCTCCTTAACCACCAGCAATTTTTTTTTTTTCTTTCTCCAGAACCTCCGCTGAGGTCACAGCCTCAACGTGGGGCCCGATATGTCGTCATCATTTCCAAGACTTGGCGTCCCTGGGCATCGTCATGAGGTTGAAAAGTCCATCGTGGGGAGTCAACAAAGGAAGTGCACTGGCTGTTCCCCATGACTCAACTAATACATATGCAGAGGCACCAGAATAGGAAGGGCCCCCAGACACTCCGCATCAACATGGGAGTTCTAAGCGTTCCTCACACACAGCATGGCCAGCCGGCCAAGGTCCTTTTTGGAGACCATGCCTGGTGGTTTCCCGGTTTCCTGGCCAGACCCCCAGGCTGGGAAGTCGAGTATCGGGGAGAGCCAGAAACCTGTCCCAGCCTCTGGAGAAAATTTCTCTCTCTCTTTCTCTCTCTCTCTCTCTCTCTCTCTCTCTCTCTCCTGACCTGAGGAGAAGACACTCTCCCCGAGGCAAGAGGTCCACGAAGCCAACGGAATCTGCAGAGCGAGGCGTGTCCGTACAGCCCGCACCCTTCGGTTTCTTGGGGTGCCTCCAAAGGTGATATCAGGGAGCAATGACCGTGAAATGGGAAGCGCCTGTTCTGAGCCCCCACCCCCACCCCCAGGGGGGCCCGAGATACCAGACAGGCAGCCGGATGTCCCCACGGGGCCTCGGGGAGCCAGAGGGACCTGTGTGTGGGCTCTTTCTCTCTCTCTTTCCCATCTAATTATTTTCTCTCCAGATGAAACCCCGCCGGGATAGAACTTACCAAGTTCAGAATGTTCCAGGGCGCTTAAGCGAACTGCCCTTGATCTCAGACCTGCTGTGCTCTGTGGGTGACTCTGGGGCCTCCTCCCCGCCCCTCCCGACGCCTCCGCCCTAAGAGGAAGCCTAGAGCGCAGGCTCCGGTCTGGCCCATGGTGCCCGAGCGCCCGAAGCTCAGACCTGATCCCTTCTGCCCTTGGACACCCCAAGGCTCAGCCCTGCCCCCCCCCCGAAGGCAGGTGGCACAGGGTGGGGTCTCAGGGCACAGTGATGCTCCTGGAGCCTCTCGAGGTGTCTGGGCACCAGCTTAGCCTTGGAGGGCCCAGCGCCTGTATCTTGCACCTGCTCACTGCCGGAGAGTCGCTGGGACAGGGGCGGGTGGAGGCAGTCCATGTGACAACGGCTTTGGTGGGGCTATGAGCCTGGCTCCTTGGGGACCCTGGGCCGGTGTCCCTGAGGCTGACGAGGGCCACCATGGCACGCAGGTGCTGAGGGCAGTGAGGGAGAGAGGGAGGGCTGCTTCTCTCCTTCCTCCCACTCCACAGTGCTGATCCCAGCAGAAGGAAGGCCCCGCTCCTGACAACGCGCCCTCACTTAGCACCTGGCAGGCCAGCCAACGGGAAGGAGCCGGGCTGGGACGCCCTGTTCCCAGAAGGTAGCTGTTCTTGGCTGGAACTTAGTACACTTTCTGTTCCTTCTTATCTATTTTTATGGTAGCCTCCCTAGGAAAATGAGACGGATTTGCCTTCTTTAAAAGTCCACTTACCCGTCCCGTAAAAGCACACGGAACTGTTCGTGTCACTCGAGGTTTCCAGGCATCAGATCCAGAACGACATTTGGAAACACGGAGCCCGATATCCTGCTCCTGACGTCTGACACGCTCTTACAGCTTCCCCATCAAAAAATGGGCTGGGTCTGCTCCCGTGCCTCCTCTGACGGGGAGCTCACTACCTATCCGAGGCCTCTCCAGCCGGCTCTACCGGGAAACGCTGCTTCCAGCAGGCTCCACAGTGGAGGCCAGGCCTGCAGAGCCACCCGCCTCCCTTTCCTGGTGGGGGAGCTGCACAACGCCCCGTCCACTCCTGGCCACCTCTTCTTCTTCCAGGTCCCCCCGAGCAGGTACTCAACCTCTCGGAAGGACCTTTTCCAGCCGGGACAACAATGGTGTCTTTTTCTCTCGAAAGGGCCCGTTCCAGGAACAGAAGCCGATATTTCAGGCAGGAGAGGCTGAACCCTGACCCAGCTCCCAGGAATGGAGGCTTGCACGGAGACAGCCCGGAGCCCTGCGGACATCCCCAGGGACTCCCAAGACCAGAGTGAGTGGACGCAAGCCCTCCTCTCCGAAGTGAGAGCAGTTCCTACGTAACTCCCATGTGGACATTTCTCATAGCCCCCCCCCCGGCACGGCCGGCTCCCGGCCCCCAGCCCACAGGAAGCTGCTGGGTCTCCTCTGTGTCCGTGGCTGAAGCTCTGAGCGTGCGCCCTCACCAACCTGAAGGTCCCACTCTGATCACTTCTCCCTTACCCAGATTACCTCAGGACTCAAACACACACCTGCGGCTGGGTTTTGTAGACGTCTTTCAAAATAAATTCTTTCTTACAGAAGCAAACAAAACAAACAAAACTTGCGGAATGTTATTGTGATCAACGGATAGGTTCGCTCGGCACCCCCTACGAGCCACGGACTATATGGGCTGATCTCATCCCGTTTCGTAACATTTAATGTTTTCACCGGCCCATTTTACAGGAGGCTCAGGGCGATGAAGCAATGTGTTTGGGGTCACAGGGCAGGAATGTTGGTAGGAATTCAAAAAGGACCTCGTGTTGACAGCGATGTATTGGGTACCCTTCTTGGCCTGACATCATTACTGACTTCAAAAAGAGGATCGTTTTACCCCAAAATAACAGGCAGGAAACACTGGATTCCCCAGGCGAGGGTGTTAGCCTCACAAGGCACCCCCGGGGGCTCTACCCCGCAGGCGCCGCCAGCCTCCATTGCCAGGGCCTCCAGGGAGCTCATGCGAGGAGTGGGTGGCCCAGCCTGGACTTGAGGGCCAGACCAAGGCAAACAGGCAGTGAGTGACCTTCGAAGTGGCCGCCGGGTAACCGCCTCCCACGGCCTCTCCCAACGCGCCCAGGTTCCAAAATCCGAGACAGTTGGAAGCTGAGTCGTCTCCACGGGTACTGGAGAGCGGCCTTCACCGCTCGGCGTGGCCATCGGGGGATGCTGCGTCTCTGGGGTTGGGGAGAAATTCGTCAGCCCAGACACAGGGCCCCGCGTCGGCTCTGGGGGCGCTGGTCTCCGAGGTGGTGTCCACCTGGTGTCCACCTGGGGGTGGAGGCGTCGCCTTCCCGGCCCCAGTTCCAGCCCCAGCCCTGCGCGCCGCCCGCAGCCCCTCCATCCTCGAGCCCCCGGCTCTCCGCTCCAGCTCCGCCCCCCGGCCCTCCCCGCCCTCCCCCGGCCCGCGGGCGCGAGCTCCGCAGCTGTCACTTCAGGGGGCGGTCCCGGGGGCGCGGTGGGCCGGCCCAACCCGCACGGCGCAGCCATTGGCCAGAGCCGGGGAGCCCGGCGGCCGCCTCCTCGGCGGGGGCGGGCCCGGGAGCGGATGAATGAAGCCGGAGTGGGCGGCGAGCGGCCTCCAGAGCGTGGTGCGCAGCGCGGCGGCGGGGACGCGGGAAGGTGAGTGCTGCGGGGCGCGCCGGGAGCGCGGTCCGCGCGGGGTCGGGGCGCTGCCGCGGGGGCGCTGCCAGGGGCTCGGGGTCCGGACCTGCTGACGTCAGGAGCGCGCAGGTGCCCGAGCGGCTGGGCGGGGGCCAGCGGGGTCGAGGCGGCGCGCGCGCGGCCGTGGCGGAGGCCTGGGCCCCGCAGTGCGCCCCGAGACTCTCCACGGGCGGGAGGACGGGACCGAGTTGATCCTCCGTCCGAACGTGGACCAGCCCTTTCAGCCCGGCTGCCTCGGGGAATCGGAAGCGAAAGGCACCCCTCCTCTCCTCCAGCTCTTCTGGCGGGAAGGCGGGCGGCGCGCCAGGGGACGCGCGGTGGGTGGTCGGGGCGCAGACGGCGCGGGGGCAGCGGCCAGGGCTGGGGGCAGGGCAGGTGGCGGGGCGCGCGCCCGGGAGCAGGCCCCGCGCGTCCGCCGGGGACACACGCGGCTCCCGCCGGGGACACACGCGGCTCCAGCAGCGGACGGGTTGCGGCGGGCCCCCCACCTGCGCGGATGCCGCCGCCGCTGAGTCAGGAGGAAACCGTCAGGCTCAGAAGTTTCTCGGGGGCGGTCGGGCTCTGTTCGCGCCAGCCGCCCTCGTGGATGGGAGCGCGGGCGGAGGCGTCTCGGCGGCTGGGCGAGGGGCAGGTGCAGGGGGCTGGTCTCCGCCCCGCCCCGCCGGGCCCCGCGTCCCGCCCGGCGCCGCTGGGCTGGGGGACCCAGACGCCCCCCGAGAGCAAGAGGAGGGCGGCGGAGGGTGGAGACGAGACACCGCGTGGACACCCTGAGCCCCGGGCCCGGAAACCCAAGCTGCCGCCGGGACCTGGTCTCGCGGAGGGCGCCTCGACCTGGCGGAACCGTGCTGGGGAAAATCCGCTGGGGCGGTGGGGTCAGCGCCGCAGGGGGTCGAGGAGAGGGGCGCGAGTGGACCCCAGACCGCCAGGCCCCTCCACCCCGAGCGCCTCGGCTCCCTCGTGCGGCCCTCCGTCCGGTATGGCAACGGAACCTGTAGGAACCGCAGTAATTTTCCACGGGGTTTAACCAGCTCCAGCCCCCAACTCCTCCCGGGCGGCTGAAGAGCCTGGATTTCCTCCGACTGATCAGAAACCGGCTCTGGGGAGGGGCCGGGCGGTACCCAGCGAGCCGTGGAGGCCCCGCCGGTGGCCGGTGACGGGTCTAATCATTCTCTGTGCAGGGTGGGGCCAGCGGACCTCGGGGAACAGAACGCTCCCGGTCTTAGCTGGCTGGGTTCGTGAGCCCTTTCCTGAGCCCTTGGAATGTGCCGGCCGGCGCTAGCCGCCCTGAGCGTCCACTCCCTCCTCCTCGCGACTGCGCTCACTGTCGCACCCACTCTCCTGATGAGTAAACCGAGGCCCTGAGTGGTTAAGTGACCCACCTGTAGTCACATGGCTAGTCTGGGGTGGAGCGGTTTGAACCCAGATGTGTGTGACCCCAGGCATTTTATAGCTCTTGTTCCTGGGGTCAGGGGGGCCCAGCCTGATGCAGAGCCCTGTTCCAAATGGTGCCCCCCCCCACGCTAACAGGACCAGGGTCTCTGGCCACGGGAGACAGGGAGACTGCCCCTCAGGAGTGGGTCAGCACACCCAGGGTTTTCCCTGCGTTGCTGGAGGGAGGCAGGAGGGGCGTTGCGGTTGAACCCACGCTCCTGACTGTCCCTGCCTGTCGATGTGTCCTGTTTCCTGCTGGGCAGGGCTGAAAGCCCTACCTGGAAACTCTCCATGGGGCTGCTTCCCTGCTAGGCGGCTGGCTCGGCGGCTGTGACCTAATCGGTGGTTCCCTGGGTGTGCGTCCTGCAGCAGGTGCCAGGCAGGTCCCAACCAAGTCCCTCCCCTTGCCACGGCGAGGTGGACAGACGCCTGGGGCCGGGCAGGATGGTGGCTGTGTGAGTAGGGGTTTTGGGGTTGACTTGTCCCTGTTAGAGCCCCTGATTCCGACGGACTCGTGTCAGAGCACCTGGCTGCCCCCAGCCTTGGTGGACCCTCACCCTGACAGAACCTGGCACAGCGTGGGGTCTTGGTCTATACCTGATTTCCAAACAGCCGCAGTTAACGTGTGGGCTTAGCCTCTTCTCTGCCGTGCCTTCCCATCCAGGGGTCTCCTGAGGGTCGGGGAATCCACGCCCCAGGTCAGCGTGGCCACCCGCGAGGGCTTCGTGGACTTCATGTTCTGGGGGAAGTGGCCACCACCGCGGCCAGTTTGGGTCCCTGACGCCTCCTGGTGGGTGATGTGGGTGATGGGCAGGGAGCCAGGCCAGCGCCAGGTGCCAGTGGACAGGAGGGAAGTTGAGCTGGGGCAGCCAGTGCAGTGCGGGACCCGAGGAGGACGTGCCTGGTCATTGTCCACTGTGTCGTCCAGCTGAGATGTGGACTCGGACCGCGAATCACGTGGTCCCCAGTGCTCGGCGGGGTGAGAGCCTGTCGTCTGCTTTTAGAAGGAGACAAACAATAATCCTCCAGGCCGCTCCTGTTCTGGGACATTCAGCAGCTCGCCGGGCCTGGTGCGGTTGGCGTGGGGAGGGGGCTGCAGTGGGCAGGTAATTGGACAGGCCCTCTGGGATTCCACTGAGCATGGGCACCAGCTCGGCCTCAGCTGACCGGGCCCCACTGGCAGAGGTGGAAGACACCGGCCCGGCTGTTCGAACACTGGACCCCACCTGCCTGTGTCTCCCCTCCTGGGCTGGCCATGTCTCGGCCCTCAGCCTGCCTGTGACACCCTCCTGGGCTGGCCGTGTCTCGGCCCTCAGCCCGCCTGTGTCTCCCTCCTGGGCTGGCCGTGTCTCTGCCCTCAGCCTGCCTGTGTCTCCCCTCCTGGGCTGGCCGTGTCTCTGCCCTCAGCCTGCCTGTGTCTCCCCTCCTGGGCTGGCCGTGTCTCGGCCCTCAGCCTGCCTGTGACACCCTCCTGGGCTGGCCGTGTCTCGGCCCTCAGCCCGCCTGTGACACCCTCCTGGGCTGGCCGTGTCTCGGCCCTCAGCCCGCCTGTGACACCCTCCTGGGCTGGCCGTGTCTCGGCCCTCAGCCCGCCTGTGACACCCTCCTGGGCTGGCCGTGTCTCTGCCCTCAGCCTGCCTGTGACACCCTCCTGGGCTGGCCATGTCTCGGCCCTCAGCCTGCCTGTGTCTCCCCTCCTGGGCTGGCCGTGTCTCGGCCCTCAGCCCGCCTGTGACACCCTCCTGGGCTGGCCGTGTCTCTGCCCTCAGCCTGCCTGTGACATCCTCCTGGGCTGGCCGTGTCTCGGCCCTCAGCCTGCCTGTGACATCCTCCTGGGCTGGCCGTGTCTCGGCCCTCAGCCCGCCTGTGACACCCTCCTGGGCTGGCCGTGTCTCGGCCCTCAGCCTGCCTGTGACATCCTCCTGGGCTGGCCGTGTCTCTGCCCTCAGCCCGCCTGTGTCACCCTCCTGGGCTGGCCGTGTCTCGGCCCTCAGCCCGCCTGTGACACCCTCCTGGGCTGGCCGTGTCTCGGCCCTCAGCCCGCCTGTGACACCCTCCTGGACTGGCCGTGTCTCGGCCCTCAGCCCGCCTGTGACACCCTCCTGGGCTGGCCGTGTCTCGGCCCTCAGCCCGCCTGTGACATCCTCCTGGGCTGGCCGTGTCTCGGCCCTCAGCCCGCCTGTGACATCCTCCTGGGCTGGCCGTGTCTCGGCCCTCAGCCTGCCTGTGACATCCTCCTGGGCTGGCCGTGTCTCGGCCCTCAGCCTGCCTGTGACATCCTCCTGGGCTGGCCGTGTCTCGGCCCTCAGCCTGCCTGTGACATCCTCCTGGGCTGGCCGTGTCTCTGCCCTCAGCCTGCCTGTGTCACCCTCCTGGGCTGGCCGTGTCTTGGCCCTCAGCCTGCTGTCCTCAGACACCCCTCGCTCGCCCTCCGTGGCCACAACGCAGCCCTGTTTCTGCCAACACTACACAGAGTTAGCCTCTCTGACCACACTTCTGGGGACAGGTGGACATGTCCACAAACCACACGCCATCTGCAAAAGTCACTCACAGCGAGGCCAGGTGAGGCCTCCCGAGGGCCAAGCTCAGGGTGGGGCTTGCCGACTGTGGCTCGGCCGGCTCCGCTGAGGGGTGTCCAGGGAGTCCCCCAGGCCGGATGGCTCCCGATAGGTGTTCTCCGCATGAGCACCCCTCGCCTGTGGGGACCGCCTCTTCCCAGTGGCTGTTTTATCCAACAAACCTTGCAGTTATCTGAGGTATCACCCCTAGGCCTGAGCCACAGAGGGCTTGGGGTGGACACCCCAGCCTCACCCTGGGCTCGCTTGAGCCATTGCATTCTTGTGAACATCTCACTCTTGGCAGGTTCCAGGGCCCTGATATTTGGACCCGTGGGTTTAAGAGGCCCCCCTGGAAATGGCCAAGCCCAGCCTGTGCCTGGGCAGGCTCACCACTGTGGACAGAGCCTGCGCCCCCCACCCCACCCCAAAACCCCATGAAGACCCTTCTGCAGCTCTGCATTTCTCATGAGCCTCCAGTGGCGCTCGGACCCACTGAGAGTAGAGAGGCTGGGACCTTCCCCTCGGGGACTCCTCCCCACGTGGTCACACCCCTGTTCCAGGAGGGAACCTGAGGGTCAGAGGGGCCGGCCCGAGGCGGAGCGCCTGCCTGGCTCTGGGGCCCGAGGCGCAGCGCCTGCCTGGCTCTGGGGCCCGAGGCGCAGCGCCTGCCTGGCTCTGGGGCCCGAGGCGCAGCGCCTGCCTGGCTCTGGGGCCCGAGGCGCAGCGCCTGCCTGGCTCTGGGGCCCGAGGCGCAGCGCCTGCCTGGCTCTGGGGCCCGAGGCAGAACACCTGCCTGGCTCTGGGGCGGCCCCTCTGTGGCCCCTCGCTGCCTCTGCGCTGCCCTGGGGTGGCAGCAGGTGGCTTGTTACTATTACTATTATTTTGATCAGACGTTATGAGTTAGCTGGAAAGAGGAGTAAGCACCCTCAGCACCCCCCCCCCCGCCCCCAGCTCACCCCAAGCTCCTCACGCTGCAGACTTGCACGCCGGAGACAAGGGTGGAAACAGGAACGTCCGTGCTGAGACCACAGGACACTCCCTGAGGGACAGGCCATTCCCGCTCGTCCCGGACAAGCCTTCATTGTTGGCTCTTAGGCAAAGCAGCTCCTGTGGCCACCAGGTATGCAAATCAGGGTTACCAGGCAACAGCGTCGCCGCCCCAGATCTTGCCACCTGGACGTCTGTGCTATAAATAGGTGTGAGCCTCATCCTCAAGAAGCGAAAGCCCTCCCCACCCCCACCCCGGGAAGAGGCACCGGGACAGGTGTGGCAGAGAAAGCAGCAGCCACGGGTCCGTTTCGTGCAGCAAGGACCACGAGTGCCAGGGAGTGACCCAAGTGCCATGGGGGACGCGTCACAGGGCTGTGGGCGTGGCTGGCGGCCTTAGTCTTCAGTTGCAGCCCTGGGAGGGAGGGGTGCAGGGGGGTTTCCTGGCCGGCATGTTGGCAAAGAGAAAGAAGAAATGAAACCTGTGATTCCCCGGTGCCAAGTTCCCAGCAGGGCTCAGGACGGAGCCCCGGGAGTGCTTGTAAGCAAAGGCCTCCCTGGGGGCCTCAGCTGGGCCGGAACCCTGCACCACGGAGGCTTAAAATGTCACTCTGGGTGATGCCCCCAAAGTCCTCCCTGCCCACTCCACTTTGCCTAGAGCCCCCCACGGGGAAGCAGACGCAAGAATGGGAGGAGCCAGGCGAGGGAGTCCAAACCTTTCCAGCCCCCGATGGAAGCTGGGGTTGCGATTCTCAGACAGGGCTCTCTGGGCTCTGACTTTTCACAGTGCGGTGGGGGGGGGGGGTTGTGGTAGGATTTCTCCACAGCGGGCGGCACCCATGCCTCAGGGGCAGCTGTTGGGTCAGGGCCAGCAGCACCCTGAGATGGCATTGGTGCCTGAGAACACACACACACACACACACACACACACACTCACTGACCTGGCCTGGGAGACTCCTGCTTCCCACCTGACTGGGGACAACCCCCCGGCTCCCCCCATCCTGTCTCCCCCACCCCGTGAGCTCCCTGTGGAGCAGCAGAAAGGGGCTGCTCTCTCCCTCTCTCAAGGGGGGACAGTGTCCCTGCTGCTCCAGGCCAGGAAGCCAGGAAGCCGGTTAAGGATTCCACAGGACTTCCGACCTTGGAAGTCCTCCCAGGAGGATGAAGGTCGCAGAGCAGCAGGGAGAGGACTGCCAGGAGTTGGGCAGTGCCTGGGCCCCGTGGCCGCAGGGGGGCTGGGAGCACCAGGCAGACACCAGGTCTGGGTTCACGTAGCTGGAACAGCTGGGGGAGACCTTGTCCCTCATCCTGGGTCAGCCGTGGAGTCCAGGGCGTGGGGACCGGCTGTTAGGTGGGAGCCAAGGACCCACCTCCATCACAGGAGGGAGCTCAGCCAGCCACGGGGCTATCTACAGACCGGGAAACTTCCCCTGGGGTTCCCAGGAAGGTGGGACCCACCCTGCGGCCGGCCATGAGATTCCAGGTGTCACAGCCCTGGCCTGTCTCAGGGTCCGGCTGACGGATTCCAGACGTCCGGGGTCCGTGTCGGGGGTTGCAGCCTCCCTTGCCCCTCGGCGCCTGGGTCACTGGGAGGCACAACTCCTTCCTCCCAGCCCAGATGCGCCGATGAGGCCCAGAGCCCTCCAGAGAAAGAACCCCGCAGTCAGCCAGGAGCAGGACCCCTGGAGCAGAGCTAGGGGCGGGGCTGCGGGTGGGGCGGGGGGCTGATAGGATGGGGAGGGGGACGCCCTCCACCTCCCAGCGGCTGTGGGTCTTGGCGTAGTGGGAACCGGGTCCTGAGGGCCAGGGAGGAGGCCTCCAGGGCTGAGGGAGGCAGGCAGAGCATCGAGTTCTCATCCTGTGCTGCCTGGCTAACATCTACAATGCGCTTTTCTTTTTTTCTATTTTTTATTTTATTTTTTTAATTCAGTGAGAAGTAGGCCCTGGCCGGTTGGCTCAGTGGTAGAGCGTCGGCCTGGCGTGCAGAAGTCCTGGGTTCGATTCCCGGCCAGGGCACACAGGAAAAGCGCCCATCTGCTTCTCCACCCTCCCCATCTCCTTCCTCTCTGTCTCTCTCTTCCCCTCCCGCAGCCGAGGCTCCATTGGAGCAAAGATGGCCCGGGCGCTGGGGATGGCTCCTTGGCCTCTGCCCCAGGCACTAGAGTGGCTCTGGTCGCGGCAGAGCAACGCCCCGGAGGGGCAGAGCATCGCCCCCTAGTGGGCAGAGCGTTGCCCCCTGGTGGGCGTGCCGGGTGGATCCCGGTCGGGCGCATGCAGGAGTCTGTCTGACTGTCTCTCCCCGTTTCCAGCTTCAGAAAAATACAAAAAAAAAATCTCTAATTCAGTGAGAAGTGAGGAGGCAGAGACAGACTCCTGCATGCACCCGGACTGGGATACATCTAGAAAGCCCATAGGGGGCAATGCTCTACTTATCTGGAGTGTTGCTCCGTTGCTCAGCAACCAAGCTCTTCTTAGTGCCTGAGGCAGAGGCCATGGAGCCATCTTCAGTGCCTGGGGCCAACTTGCTCCAGTCGGGCCATAGCTGCAGGAGGGGAAGAGAGAGAGAGACAGAGAGAGAGAGAGAGAGAGGGATAAGGGGGAGTGAAAGGAGTGGAGAAGCAGGAACCTGGGACATCCATACACTGGGCAAACACTCTACCACTGAGCCAACTGGCCAGGGCCTACAAATGATTTTTCAAATCATTATATGCGTGTGGTCTGTAAGAGTCTGGCTTGACCATTGCCTGGCAGAGATCCACGCCTCTCAGTTCAGGTAAAACCCGACCTCGGGCTTGGGGCTGTAGGGACCGCCCACTGCTGGAAACGGGAAGTTCTCTGTTTCACCATGGCCATCCCTCATGGCAAAAGCTGGCAGCCCAGTCTCCTTGATCTGGCTGAAGCCCTGATCCTCCCGCTGCCTGAGCAAGCCAAGCCCAGAGCCCGCGGGCATGTGTGGCAAGCGTACCTGGGGGCAGGTGTTTGCCAGCACCAGATCTTGGTCCTCGGTTTGCAGGTCACTTACTAGAAATAACTGCCCCCAAATCATTTCTGGGGAGGGGTGCAACAATGACCTCTAGTTTTCACAGGTCACTGGGCGGCTTCCGTGGGCAGTGCTGGCCCCTTAGCCTGGCTGGGATCCTCCTCTTGGGGGTCCAATCCACCCGGGAATGTGGCCCAGGGCCACCTTGTGGCTTGTATGTGCATGCATCAAGAAAACAGATGCCCCGGCCCTGGCCGGTTGGCTCAGCGGTAGAGCGTCGGCCTGGCGTGCGGGGGACCCGGGTTCGATTCCCGGCCAGGGCACATAGGAGAAGCGCCCATTTGTTTCTCCACCCCCCCACTCCTTCCTCTCTGTCTCTCTCTTCCCCTCCCGCAGCCAAGGCTCCATTGGAGCAAAGATGGCCCGGGCGCTGGGGATGGCTCCTTGGCCTCTGCCCCAGGCACTGGAGTGGCTCTGGTCGCGGCAGAGCGACGCCCCAGAGGGGCAGAGCGTCGCCCCCTGGTGGGCAGAGCGTCGCCCCTGGTGGGTGTGCCAGGTGGATCCCGGTCGGACGCATGCGGGAGTCTGTCTGACTGTCTCTCCCCGTTTCCAGCTTCACAAAAAAAGAAAAAGAAAAAAAAAAGAAAACAGATGCCCTGGCTGGGTGGCTCAGTGGATAGAGTGTCGACCCTGCATGCCAAGGTCACAGGTTCAATCCCCAGTCAGGGCACATACGAGAAGCAACCAGTGAGCACACAACTCAGTGCAACAAGGAGTTGGTGCTTCTCTCTCTCTCTCTCTCTCTCTCCCTTCTCTTCCTTCCTTTCTTTCCTCTCTCTTTCTCTCTAAAATCAATAAGAAAATATATATATATATATTTTAACTAAAAAGAAAAAGACACCAGGTGACTTCTGAGCCTTTGGAGTTTCAGGTGCCATCACACCTTTTCCATGTTTCTCCGTATTTCTGTTTGAGCAGCCGTCTGAGTTGCAGGGCGGGTGGGCGGCAGGACCTTCCTGGTCCAAAGGCTCGAGCTGGTCACTGTCCACACTGTCCCCCGCAGCCCGAGTGCTCGCCTCCGTGGGCGCACCGGTGTGGCCTGAGCCTCCGCCAGCCCGGGCAGCTGCCTGCAGCTCCTCTGGGAAGCTCTGACCCCCCCCCTCCCGCCCCCACCCAGGCCTCCTCCCTCAGCCTGGCGTCTCAGCGTGTGCAGGGACAGCGGCACTATAAATAAATAAATAAAACACAGGCCCGGGAGTAGCCCCGGGGAATGACTGGTAAAAACGTTTGCTGTCTGCCCACTGCCCACACAGCTCACAGCCCCCAGCTATAGCCACTGAGGGCCTGTGGGCACCGGTTTCCAAAGTAAACAGCTGGACCTTTGTGTAAATGCCACTCAGGTGGTCACAGTTCTTTCAATAAGACGACAGCGAGAATTCATGCACACGGGCTCTGTAGCCAGCAGTGTGGGGGAGCTGTTTGCCATTGGCCGGCTGTGTGGCCCCGGGCACACTGCTGACCGCTCTGGCCCACGTCCCTTCCCTGTGAGCTGGGCTGTAGCCAGGTGTGCACAGGTGATAACCACGCATAGCTTGGGAATGTGTGACGTCACCGTGAGGTGCAGTGGGATTCTTCGGAGCTGACCGTGTTCCACGCCCATTGGCACTCACCCCGTGCCCAGCCCTGCGGAAGGCTAGCCAGGGGCCTAGGGAGAGGCTTAGATGACTGTTTTTAAATTTTCTTAAGTGTTTAAAAGTTTGTTGTATTTATTCATTTTTGAGAGAGAGAAACATTGATTTGTGGTTCCATTGATCCGTGCATTCATTGGTTGACTCTTCTTTGGGCCCTGACCGGGGATCAAACCCACCAACTTGGTGTATTGGGACCCATTCCCACCCCCGGTCCCCAGCCCAGCTGTGGCCGGAGACAGGCTGCCCTGACCGTGTGGGTCCAGGTGGGACCCTGCCTTCGGGGAGGGAGCCGGTCAGGAAGGGTCAGTCCACCAGACCAGGCACCAGCAGGGCAGACGGAGCCGTGGACGCGATCGCCCGGGGGCACGCTCGCCCGTGGGTGGAGGGACGTCTGCTCACCAGGAATGTTTCCCGCAGGACGAACTGGCCGCGGGGACACCGCCGCTGACCCCTCCTGGGCGGACATGCCGCAGCACGTGATGGGGGACAAGGCCTTCGCGTCCATGCCGCAGCTGGTCTTCCCCGGCCTGCCCGTGGCCGCGGGGGACGGGGGTGGCCACACGCCCCCCAGCAGGCGGGCCTCCCTGGGCCCCCTGTGTCCGGCCGCCCACAGCCCCCTGGACGCCTGCAGCCAGCCGCTGTGCCAGCCGAGGACCCCGAAGCGCGGCGCCCGGGCGGCCCGCACGGCGCACTACGCCCCGGCCGGGCCGCCGAGTTCCGAGTGCGGCTGGCGGGCCTTCGCCCCCGCGTGCCTGCAGGCCTTCAACACGCCGCGGGGCGTCCTGCTCTTCCTGTGCGCGGCCTCCTTCCTGCAGGGCATGACGGTGAACGGCTTCGTCAACACGGTCATCACCTCCATCGAGCGGCGCTACGACCTGCGCAGCTACGAGAGCGGCCTCATCGCCAGCGCCTACGACCTGGCCGCCTGCCTCTGCCTCACCTTCGTCGGCTACTTCGGGGGCCGCGGGCACAAGCCCCGCTGGCTGGGCTGGGGCGTGCTGGTCATGGGGGCCGGCTCCCTGGTGTTCGCGCTGCCGCACTTCGCCGCCGGCCCCTACCAGGCGGCGGGGGACGAGGGCCGGGGGCTGTGCCGGGCCAACCGCAGCGCGCAGGCGGCGGCAGAGGCGGCGGCGTGCGGGGGCGGCGCCTCCGGCCTGTCCGGCTACCAGCTGGTCTTCATGCTGGGCCAGTTCCTGCACGGTGTGGGCGCCACGCCGCTCTACACGCTGGGGGTCACCTACCTGGACGAGAACGTCAAGTCCAGCTACTCGCCCGTCTACATCGGTGAGTGAGGCCGGGGAGGGGGCGGGGCAGCGTGACGATGGCCCCTTTGGTGCACTTCCCCGCTGGCCACACGTTGTCACCGGCGGCCCCGGGTGCTGCTAGGTGAGGGAGAAAGAGTCCTCACTGGTGGCATCCGGGGCTCGTTGGCTTTGAGAGAAAGTTTTTTAAATCCCCTTAAAAAGTTGACCCTGGCCGGTTTCAGATGCAGTGGACACTGCAGAAATGAAAACCCTGATTTAAAAGGGTCCAGGCCTGGGCCCTGGCCGGTTGGCTCAGTGGTAGAGTGTCAGCCTGGCGTGCAGATGTCCCGGGTTCGATTCTCGGCCAGGGCACACAGGAGAAGCGCCCATCTGCTTCTCCACCCCTCCCCCTCTCCTTCCTCTCTGTCTCTCTCTTCCCCTCCCAAAGATGGCCCGGGCGCTGAGGATGGCTCTGTGGCCTCTGCCTCAGGCACTAGAATGGCTCTGGTTGCAACAGAGCGACGCCCCAGATGGGCAGAGCATTGCCCCCTGGTGGGCGTGCCGGGTGGATCCCGATCGGGCACATGTGGGAATCTGACTGCCTCCCCGCTTCTGACTTCGGGAAAATACAAAAATAAATAAATAAAAGGGTCCAGTCCTGGGCTGGGGGACAGACAGACAGACAGACAGAGGCTGAAGAGCAGGTGTGGGGCGGGGCTTCTCCCAGGTGGGCCCGTGTGGCTTCTGAGCGCCACCCGCTGGTGAGCCCCGCGGAGACCGGGTGTGTCCACCGCCCAACCGCTCCGCCTCCCTTGCAGCTATCTTTTACACTGCGGCCATCCTGGGACCCGCGGCTGGCTACCTGATTGGAGGCACCCTGCTGAACATTTACACGGAAATCGGCCAACGGTGAGTGACCTGGGCTCTCTCTTGCCGGCACAGAAATCGCCACGCTGTCCAAGCAGGAGGACTCGGTGCCCACGGGGCAGGGAGTGAGGTGGCACATGGTGCAAGCCCCTAGCCTCGCTGTGGCCGACCTGCTGGTCTGTGCGTGACTTTGAAAACAGGCCGGGGTGGGGGGGAGGTGTAGGGGAATTGGGGAGGACAGTGTGGCCAGATGGCTCCCCAGAACCACGCCAGAGCAGGCCGCAGTTTCTCTGATGCCCTTTGTAAGGAACCGAGAGTAGGTTTTCCTGCTGCCGGCGTGAGATTCTCTTCTGCGGGGTTTTCCCACACCAAGCCATTCCCCAGACACTGGCTGGGTGTCCCAGAGTCAGCCGTGTCCTGACCCTGGCAGGTGAAGGGCTCCATCCCACGAGGCCACCCCAAGCAAGAACACCCGGCTGCCTACCCACAAGCTCCATCCAACTTGAGCACAGCACAAGGGTTCCCACAGCCCCTTCCTCAACTCACTAATTTGCTCGAGTGGCGCAGAGACCTCAGGAAGGCCCATTACCTGCCAGAGGACACCGCTGGGGAACAGGCAGACGGCAGAGGGCATGGGGTGCGGTGTGGGAAGGGATGGAGCTCCGTGCTGTCCTCGGGTGCCACCCTCCAAGACCCTGGACGTCCACCGCCCTTCGTAGGTGTGGTCGGCCAACTCACTGGCCATCGGGGTCAACAGACTCCCCCGAGGCTGGGCTTGGGTCTGGAAGTTCCAACGCGCTGACCTCATGGTTGGTCTTTCTGGTGACCTGCCCCTGTCCCCTCTCCCCCTGCCCCAAAGCTCTGAAAAGGGATCCGCCAAGAGGGGGTTCAAAAGACGCTGCTGGCGCCCAGGAGGTGGCAAAGCATTAGGAGCTCTGTGCCAGGAACCGGGGCAGGGACCGACCCTGTGCTTCTCGTGTGTGTCCCTAATACGCTGCCTTTATTTCCTTGTGTGTTTTGTTTGTGATACTAGTGTTTGTAAATTAGAGAGAGAGAGAGATGGAGAGACAGAGACAGAGAGAGAGATGGAGAGACAGAGACAACGGGGAGAGGAAGGAGGTGTGTCCTCCTGACCAAGTGGGGCTCTGGAGGTGGCCCCAACCTCCAAGGTGGTCTGTCACCCACGCCTGGGTGGTTTCCTTAGCTCGCTCCTGAGACGCATAGTGGGCAAGGCTGGTTACCCCTGGGTTCTCTCTGCAGATGGTGGGCCTCTCTGGTCGAGAGTGTCTAGTGCTCTGCCCTGGTACAAACACCACCTGTGGCCTCGGGTTGACTAACCTGAGGCGTCACATGTGCACGTTCTGTGCGGTGCCGGAGGTAGGTGGGGCCGTGTCCCTCACTCACCCTCTACACCCTCCCCCTGGCCTGCGTGGACCGGCCAGCCGAGGGGCGCCCGGCTCACGTGCCCTGGACGCTGAGCCCTCTGCTTCTTCCCGCAGGACCACGCTGACCACCGAGAGCCCGCTGTGGGTCGGTGCCTGGTGGGTGGGCTTCCTGGGCGCCGGGGCCGCCGCCCTCCTCATCGCGGTCCCTATCCTCGGCTACCCGCGGCAGCTGCCAGGTGGGTGCCCCCACACACAGGCGCGCACACACACACGGGCGCACACATGCACAGGCGCACGCACACAGGCGCACACATGCGGGTGCAAGCCCCTCCTGGCTCTGAGGGCTGCTGAGGAGCACAGGAGAGTCCAGATACTCATGTCTGGGGGAGGGGGGCTGCCATCCCACAGGGCGGGGCCGGCCAGCTGTGGACCCCTCCCCTCCCCCCGGGTTTGTTTCCGTGAGGGGTGAGGAACACCCTTTCTCTCCCCTCTGGTCCCAGGCTGTGCTGCTGGCACTGTCCCCCTAGTGCATGCTCGCGCCCTCTGTCCCACAGATGTCCCCAGACCCGCAGGGGCGGGGCCTCCAGGCCAGCCTTGGGCCCCGCCCCCTCGCTGACCTCTCTGTCCTTCCAGGCTCCCAGCGCTACGTGGTCATGAGAGCCTCTGAGACGCGCCAGTTGAAGGACAGCAGCCAGAAGGTGGCCAGCAGCCCCAACTTCGGGAAAACCATCGGAGACCTGCCTCTGTAAGGAGCTAGGGGCAGAGGCGGGGGTGGGGGTCCCTGTCCTGTGCCCGTGTGTCCTGGAGACCCTGGGGGGGGGATCCCACACCCTGAGTCTTGGCCTGAAACTAGGAGTGTCCGAGCGACCCTCCGGGGCCACATCCACATGGTGAGCACACGGCCCCCAAGCCACCTTCATGGGTCCTGGTCCCCAGGGAGGCACACCGGACCCTCTCAGACCATTCCTCAAGGGTCACCCCCTGACTGGCCCCAGCCCCTCCCTCTGCAGCGTCCTTCAACCATTTCATTAGGCGTCTCCTGCGCGTGGCCACGAGCTCTGGCCGGTGCCGCCCTTCCTGCCGCGGGCTCTCCGGGGGCCCCTGCCCTCGCCGCCTGGCGCCTGCCCCTCCTCCTGGCACCTGCCCCTCCTCCTGGCGCCTGCTCTCGCCGCCTGGCCCCTGCCCCTCCTCCTGGCGCCTGCCCCTCCTCCTGGCGCCTGCCCCTCCTCCTGGCCCCTGCTCTCGCCGCCTGGCCCCTGCCCCTCCTCCTGGCGCCTGCCCCTCCTCCTGGCCCCTGCCCTCGCCGCCTGGCACCGGCCCCTCCTCCTGGCACCGGCCCCTCCTCCTGGCACCTGCCCCTCCTCCTGGCGCCTGCCCCTCCTCCTGGCACCGGCCCCTCCTCCTGGCACCGGCCCCTCCTCCTGGCACCTGCCCCTCCTCCTGGCGCCTGCCCCTCCTCCTGGCCCCTGCTCTCGCCGCCTGGCACCGGCCCCTCCTCCTGGCACCTGCCCCTCCTCCTGGCGCCTGTCCCTCCTCCTGGCGCCTGCCCCTCCTCCTGGCCCCTGCCCTCGCCGCCTGGCGCCTGCCCCTCCTCCTGGCGCCTGCCCCTCCTCCTAGCCCCTGTCCCTCCTCCTGGCCCCTGCCCCTCCTCCTGGCCCCTGTCCCTCCTCCTGGCGCCTGCCCCTCCTCCTGGCCCCTGCCCCTCCTCCTGGCCCCTGCTCTCGCCGCCTGGCCCCTGCCCTCGCCGCCTGGCACCTGCCCCTCCTCCTGGCGCCTGCCCCTCCTCCTGGCGCCTGCCCCTCCTCCTGGCCCCTGCTCTCGCCGCCTGGCCCCTGCCCCTCCTCCTGGCGCCTGCCCCTCCTCCTGGCGCCTGCCCCTCCTCCTGGCCCCTGCTCTCGCCGCCTAACACCGGCCCCTCCTCCTGGCACCTGCCCCTCCTCCTGGCGCCTGCCCCTCCTCCTGGCGCCTGCCCCTCCTCCTGGCCCCTGCCCTCGCCGCCTGGCGCCTGCCCCTCCTCCTGGCGCCTGCCCCTCCTCCTAGCCCCTGTCCCTCCTCCTGGCCCCTGCCCCTCCTCCTGGCCCCTGTCCCTCCTCCTGGCGCCTGCCCCTCCTCCTGGCCCCTGCCCCTCCTCCTGGCCCCTGCCCTCGCCGCCTGGCACCTGCCCCTCCTCCTGGCGCCTGCCCCTCCTCCTGGCGCCTGCCCCTCCTCCTGGCCCCTGCTCTCGCCGCCTGGCCCCTGCCCCTCCTCCTGGCGCCTGCCCCTCCTCCTGGCGCCTGCCCCTCCTCCTGGCCCCTGCCCTCGCCGCCTGGCCCCTGCCCCTCCTCCTGGCGCCTGCCCCTCCTCCTGGCGCCTGCCCCTCCTCCTGGCCCCTGCCCTCGCCGCCTGGCGCCTGCCCCTCCTCCTGGCGCCTGCCCCTCCTCCTGGCCCCTGTCCCTCCTCCTGGCCCCTGCCCCTCCTCCTGGCCCCTGTCCCTCCTCCTGGCGCCTGCCCCTCCTCCTGGCGCCTGCCCCTCCTCCTGGCCCCTGCCCCTCCTCCTGGCCCCTGCCCTCGCCGCCTGGCGCCTGCCCCTCCTCCTGGCGCCTGCCCCTCCTCCTGGCGCCTGCCCCTCCTCCTGGCCCCTGCTCTCGCCGCCTGGCACCTGCCCCTCCTCCTGGCGCCTGCCCCTCCTCCTGACCCCTGTCCCTCCTCCTGGCCCCTGCCCCTCCTCCTGGCCCCTGGCCCTCCTCCTGGCGCCTGCCCCTCCTCCTGGCGCCTGTCCCTCCTCCTGGCCCCTGCCCCTCCTCCTGGCGCCTGCCCCTCCTCCTGGCCCCTGTCCCTCCTCCTGGCCCCTGCCCCTCCTCCTGGCCCCTGCCCTCGCCGCCTGGCACCTGCCCCTCCTCCTGGCGCCTGCCCCTCCTCCTGGCCCCTGTCCCTCCTCCTGGCCCCTGCCCCTCCTCCTGGCGCCTGCCCCTCCTCCTGGCCCCTGTCCCTCCTCCTGGCCCCTGTCCCTCCTCCTGGCCCCTGCCCCTCCTCCTGGCCCCTGCCCTCGCCACCTGGCGCCTGCCCCTCCTCCTGGCCCCTGCCCCTCCTCCTGGCGGTGCCAGCCTCCTGTCCACAGTCTCCCTCACTCTCTGTCGGGGAGGAAGCGTGGTCTTGCTTTGTCATCCCCTAACTGGCCAGAGGAGGCTGGGGGGGCCGTTAGCGGCGGGAATGGACCTGGTCCCGTCTTTAACTGGGGGGGGGGGGAGCCGCAGGGCCCAGGGCGCCTCCAGGGAAGCAGGACGGGAGGACCAGCCGTCTCCACCCCATTGAGTGCTTTGTTCTCCCCTTCCCACTTCCTGTCAGACCCCCGAAAGGGCCGCCCACTCAGGAGGGTGTGTGTGTGTGTGTCCCCCATGCAGAGGAGCCGGCCCAGGACCCACGCTGGCGGGGGGGCAGGGGCGACGTCTCCTAACATCCGCTCCGCGCTGGGACGGGGGCTGCCAGTTCCCCTTCGCCCAGCACTGGGCACTGACCCGTCCACGTCCTGGCGGTCCCCAGCATGTGGGGCGCGGGCCGGGGACTGCGGGCTGAATGCCGGAAGCTCATGTCCGGGTCCGGTTCCCCAAACCGGTCGCTGGTAGGCAGCAGATAAACATCGTAGACCGGGCACCTTCCGTTTTGGTCGTGACGTTCTCTGACCCAATTCAGCACGAGCATTGCAACTGAGCGACCTGCAGGACGAAGGGGGGAAATGAGGAAGTTTCTCCTGCCCAGCCGCGGCCCGCAGGGTGGGCGGGTCTGAACAAGGCGGGAGAAGGGGGAGGACCGGCCGCACCCGGGGGTCCCTCCCAACACACACACCCCCCCCAGGACCCGGACCTTTCCTGGTGGAGGAGGTCTGGGGGTGGGGTCCCGCTGCCTGGAGCCCGCCCGAGCCCTGGGGACTCGCACCGAGCCTGGCCTGGCACTGAGCCCCAACACTGTGACATGGGGACGCCTCCACCCCACTCTGACGGCGTTTTGTCCACAGCCTTTCCCACACTCGGTCAGAAAGCCCGTTCTGCAGGAACCGAGCTCCCACCCACGGGGACGAGGAGGTCTGGTGTGGGCTGCTCTGCAGAGAAGCTAGGCGGGTCACTCCTGTCTGACAGGACGAGGGGGGGTGTCCTTCACTAGTCGGTCCCCCCTCCCGGCTGCCGGCTGTGGAGATCGGGGTGCCCAGGCTAATAATCACGGCGACCCCGCCCAGGCCTGCATCTCAGAACCCCGAGCCGGGCTGGCCTGCGTCCTCAGCATGATGACCATTTGAGAGTCACAGTGTTCCACGTGGCTTTGACAAGCGCTGGGCAGTCCGCCGCTGGTGTCGGGGTGACCGTGGTGGGGGGTGTCTCAGGGCGGGTGACCCACAAGGACAGCCACGCCCTCACCGGCAGCCCGGGAGAGCCCAGGGCGGGGACGCTGAGAACATGAGCTGTTTCAGAACCATTCAGCCTGTCACACCTTAGTCACTCATGTATCACGGGATCCACTTTGTTGTGCATATGCAACCGTGAGCCTGTCCCACCCCCAACCCAGGTCCCTCACTTCTGGGGACAGGGGCACAGTCCCATCGACCAGCACTGCTGTGCTGGGCTAAGGGGCCAGGAGAGTGAGAAACCCAGGGTGCAGTGAAGCCACCTGCCCTGGGGCCGCTGGCTGCCCGCAGGGGTCAAGCCCCTCAGGGTGGTAACTTCCGTGTGTCCCATCCCGGAGGGCTCTGCTCAGTGCCCCTCACGGCACCGCAGTCCCTGAGCGTCTTACACGTGTGACCAGGGTGCTGGGGCATGTGCACAGCCAGCCCCAGCCCCTCGCGGAAGCAGGGTCGCACCGAGCCTGGCCTGGCACTGAGCCCCAACACTGTGACATGGGGACGCCTCCACCAGGAAGTTTCAGGGTGTGACCTCGGCACCCCCGGCTCACAGCCACGTCCGACACTCCTGAGACCCATTCTGCAGAGTTGGCTGTGGCCCCTCCCTCGACCCCACTGCTGGGTCTGAGGCCAAGTGCCCCCTCCCCAGGCTGTGTGGGGCCCTGAGTCTGCTCAGTCCTTAAAAAGGGGTCCATGCGAGTCCACCAGGGAGTCAGCAGGTCAGGTCCAGTGGAACCAACGCCAACGTCCTTCCTCGGGCCCCTGGCATCGGCCCTCTGAGCGCACACCAAGCAGAACTGGGGAACAGTCACACCCACCCGGGCAGATCCTGGAAGGGGCCCACTGGTCCAGATCAGCAGGGCTTCCTGTCCCCCTTCCCAAGGGCTGCTGGTTGAGAAGGGGCCCCACCCCTCAGTGCCTGGTTCCCCACTTCTGGGGGCCCATCCAGTCCAGGGCTTGGTGACAGCTGCCCCCAGAGGTGATTCAGCAGGGACAGGGGTCACTCCTGCCCGCACCTCACACCGAAGCCTAATGAGGTGACAGCGGCTTTTACAACAAGCCGCAGGGTCAGAGTCCTGGGGCCGATCCACTGCCAGCCACACCCGGCCTCACACTCCCTCTCGGTTTCTCTGGAATGAACGTGGAGTGCCTCCCAGCTCGTTGGCAACCCACTGTGTTCCTTATGGAACTGGGCGATGCACTCGGGGGAAGGGCCCCGGCCTCGGGAACTGTGGCTTCCGCACAGCCTGGCTCTGGCCCGCTCTGACCCTCTGTCTCTCCTCTCCGCCTGCCCAGCTCCGTCTGGCTCCTCCTGAGGAACCCCACGTTCCTCCTGCTCTGCCTGGCCGGGGCCACCGAGGCCACGCTCATTGCTGGCATGTCCACGTTCGGCCCCAAGTTCCTCGAGTCCCAGTTCAGCCTGAGCGCCTCGGACGCCGCCACCTTGTTTGGTGAGAGAAGCCTCTGCATCTTGGGGGTTCCTCAGCTTTTTCGGTAGTTCTCAATCAAGGGGCCTTTGAGAGTACCTTCTAGAAGGCCCAGACAGCGCTGCTCCCCGTGTGGCCCAGCCCACGCTGGGGGTGGGGGTGGGGTCCCAGAGCGAGTGTCTGGGGCTTTTGGACGAGGCGGTGTCGCTCACGGAAATCCGTTCTTCTTGAGGGGTTTTGGGCGCACTGACCAGCATGCATGGTGTGCTGACTGGTCTCTCTGAGGGCCCCGTGGAGCCACGCTGCCCTCCTGGTGGAAGCTTAGTCCAGCTGGGGGGGGGCGGTGTGGAGTCCAGCCTGCCTGCACCTCTCCCTGGCCAGCTAGGAGCTAATCCTGCATCGTCCCCTGTCCCCCGCCCGGAGCCAGGCGTCCCAGGTCCCAGCGTCTCAGAGGACCATGTGGCTGGAGCCCCTGGACCTGCCCGGCTGCAGCATTCTGTGGCCAGAACAGGCCGGCCTTCCCGGGAAAGGGGGAACCCTCTTCCGAACCCTCACGGGGAAGTTCTGTGCTGTGAGGGCAGCTGGACTCACTGAGACCGCGCGGGGCAGGGGAGGTCGTCCCAGGGCAGGAGGTCAATGCCGTGTGAGCCCTGCGGGGCGCATCGGAGCAGCACCCAGGCCATCTGGCCGTGTGCACCCCTCAGGGCTCCATTCCCAGCACGCCAGGGGGGCCGTCAGGGAGACACCCCCCCGTCTCTGACTAATGCCCCAGACACTCTTCCCGACCAAACCTCCACCCACAACCTCCTCCCTTCCTCCAGCGGCCCCCTCTCCTTGAGCCGATGTCCCCCTCTTAGAACGTCCATGTCCTGTGGGGTCCCCGCGCCCACACCCAGAGCTGGGTTTGCTCAGCTGGATTTGGGTGGTGGGCCCACTGGGTCCCCGGGCTGTCCGGTTGCCATGCCCTCGGGGCCCCCAGACCCACCTGGGGAGCCCATGCCAACTGATCTCAAGTTCATATTAAATAGCCAAGGCTTCCGGCTTCAGATGTCCCCCCACAGCTGGAACGGGCAGGGTGCCGTGGGCCTCTGCTCCTCCCCCAGGGGCAGGGCAGCAGCGGAGAGCTCCGGGCAGTGAGCTCTGGCACACTGTGAGCCCGGTGCCGCCACCCAGACGGGGCTGGCTCTGTGCCTCGGTTTCCCCATCTGTGCAGCGGGGACAACCAGCTGCAGAGGGGTCCCCCGAGCCCCTGACGGAGCCCCGCCCTCCCCCACAGGGTACCTGGTGGTGCCAGCGGGCGGCGGTGGAACCTTCCTGGGCGGCTTCTTTGTGAACAAGCTGAAGCTGCGTGGCTCGAGCATCATCAAGTTCTGCCTGGTCTGCTCCCTGACCAGCCTGCTGGCCACCCTGGTCTTCTTCACCCACTGCCCCAATGTGCCCGTGGCGGGCGTGACGGCCCACTACAACGGCAGGTGAGGCCCCGCCCGCCTGTCGGGCTTCGTGGGAGCGAGGTCGCCACGAACACCCCAGGGGACGATCGTCACCGGCGGTCCCCGGGTCCCCGCCTGGCTCTGAGCCTCAGCTTTCTGGCCTGTACGATGGGGCCGCGGCCCGGCCTGTCTCTGCGTGTGGACGCGGGAAACGGCTGAGGCTTGGGCGTCGCTGTGTCTTGGGAACATGAGGGAACACAGCTGTCGGGCGGCGATTTGGGAAAATCTCAGACAGACACAGGGGACCTGCCCCAGGACCCCCCTGCGGAGAGGGCAGGCTCTGCCCAGCGCCGTGGCGGGAGGACCCACGAGACGGTGGAGAGTGGACTGGCGGAACCACCTTCCCCGCACGGAGGGCTCAGCACCACCAAAGGGCGGGGACGCTGGAGCCTGGGTCACCTCCGAGGTGCAGCGTGGGGTGGGGCAGGACGGGGGGGGGGGGGGGCAGAGCGGGACGGGGGGGGGGGCGCAGAGCGGGAGGGGGGCAGAGCAGGACAGGGGGGCGCAGAGCGGGCAGGGGGAAAGCGGGGGGGGGGCAGAGCGGGACGGGGGGGCAGAGTGGGAGGGGGCGGGGCAGAGCGGGAGGCGGGGAGAGCGGGGGGGGGGCCAGAGCGGGACAGGGGGCAGAGTGGGAGGGGGCGGGGCAGAGCGGGACGGGGGGCAGAGCGGGACGGGGGGGGGAGAGCGGGACGGGGGGCAGAGCGGGACGGGGGGGCAGAGTGGGAGGGGGCGGGGCAGAGCGGGACGGGGGGCAGAGTGGGAGGGGGCGGGGCAGAGCGGGACGGGGGGCAGAGCGGGACGGGGGGGGCAGAGTGGGAGGGGGCGGGGCAGAGCGGGACGGGGGGCAGAGTGGGAGGGGGCGGGGCAGAGCGGGACAGGGGGCAGAGTGGGAGGGGGCGGGGCAGAGCGGGACGGGGGGCAGAGCGGGACGGGGGGGGAGAGCGGGACGGGGGGCAGAGCGGGACGGGGGGGCAGAATGGGAGGGGGCGGGGCAGAGCGGGACGGGGGGCAGAGCGGGACGGGGGGCAGAGTGGGAGGGGGCGGGGCAGAGCGGGACAGGGGGCAGAGTGGGAGGGGGCGGGGCAGAGCGGGACGGGGGGGGGGGAGAGCGGGACGGGGGGCAGAGCGGGACGGGGGGCAGAGCGGGACGGGGGACAGAGCGGGAGGGAGGGCGGAGCCACGCGTGCAGGGCGCTCGGTGTGCGTGACAAAGGGCAAGGGCGTCTGTGGTCCCCGATGTGGGCGCGGATCAAGGAGCCGTGTGGGCGTGCGGGATGCGCGGAGGAGGCCCGCGTCCTGGGGCCTTCGCGCCTGACACTCGTGACTTCTCACGCTGAACCGTGCATCCACCCCTGTGTGAAAAGCAAGCCATTGGGCTCGTGCATGGCCCCGTGGCTGGATGGATTCGGGGCTGGGCTCGCTCTGGTGTGAGAGTCTCCAAGGCTCCCCCGTGATCAACAGGCGAGGTCGGAGGCGCTAACCTGTGGGCAGAGCACCCCGTAGTGGGCTGTAGACCCGCAGACGTGGGCCGTGGGGTCGAGACCGCGTCCCTGTGGCCGTGGGACGCCCCTCCTCCTGGCTCTGGCCTCCGCCCCACCTCCTGCATCTCCTACCTCGCAGCCTCGTGCCCGAGGGCCACCTGGAGGGCCTCTTGGGGCTGACGGCCGCCTGCAACGCCGCCTGCGCCTGCCGCCCCGAGCACTACAGCCCCGTGTGCGGCTCCGACGGCCTCGTGCACTACTCCCCCTGCCACGCAGGGTGCCCGGAAGCAGCCGTGCCCGGCCCCGGCGGCCAGAAGGTGAGTGCGGCCGCGGCCCACGCCCCCGTCCGGCCGCGCCCTGGACCCTGGGAGGGCCCCTGTCCGTTCCTCCTGTAACCGGCGCTGTTGTTGCGGTCCTCAGGTGTACCGAGACTGTAGGTGTGTCCAGAACTTTTCCTCTGGTTTTGGCCACGCTACTGCAGGGAAATGCACTTCAACTTGTCAGAGCAAGCCCCTCCTTCTGGTTTTCATATTCGTTGTAATTATCTTTACATTCCTCAGCAGCATTCCTGCGCTGACGGCCACGCTACGGTAAGCACGGCCCGGGTTTCACGTCAATCCGGAACCTTCCCTTGCAGCGCGCTCGGGTGGAGCTCTGCAGAGCCCGCGGGGGTCCCTGCCAGGGGCCCCCCGCACCCCGACCTGGGGAGGCCGCCGGCGTGCGGCCTGGGGCCCGGCCTCAGGCTTGGGGGTGTGACTCGGCCGAGGCCCCATTTCCCTGGGCCTTGACGCCGGGTCTTTCCTTTCCAGGTGTGTCTGCGACCAACAGAGGTCCTTTGCCCTGGGAATCCAGTGGATCGTGGTTAGAACTCTAGGTACTGCGCAGTGTGAGGATGCCACGTGTACAGCCTGGCAGGGGGCTCCCTGCTCACGGGGCACCCAGCTAGGGGGCTGCGCCCACCCTGGGGCAGGGCGCCATTCCCAAACCGTCCACTAGAGGGACCCAGGGTCACCTTCTGCTTAGGACGCCTTGTCCTCACGAACACAAAGGCTCTGCGGGAGGGGTGGGGGGGGACGACACGACACATGGACACACGTGGAGGTCCTGGGGAATGTCCCACCTGAAACCCAGTCCCCAGAGAAGAAACATTCAGGTCCCCTTTGCACCCCCTGAGTCCACCGGCAGCCGAGGTCCACTCTCTGAGAGCCTGGCCGTGGCGGGGCACTGAGTGGACCTCTCTCCGCAGGGGGCATCCCGGGGCCCATCGCCTTCGGCTGGGTGATTGACAAGGCGTGCCTGCTCTGGCAGGACCAGTGCGGCCAGCAGGGCTCCTGCTTCCTGTACCAGAACGCGGCCATGAGCCGGTACATGCTCATTGCAGGGCTGGTATACAAGGTGAGCCAGTGGGGTCCCCGTCCGCTCCCCGGGGGGGCCGAGGGAGGCAGGGAGCCCCGGAATCTTCTAGGAGTGAGGGGGTCCGGGCACTCCACCGGCACCTCCCGACTGTTAAACCCAGCGTCTGAGGACGTCCCTCCTGCAGCCGGATTGGCAGAAGCTCATTCTTCCCCGTTTAGAGCTGTCATTGGGACACCCCCTCCCCGCAGTGTGGTGACCGGGGAAGACCAGGCCCGTGCCACAAACCACCTTCCCCCGGGGGTGTGCCACCTTCCCCGGGGGTGTGCCCTGAGGCTTTGGAGGAATCAAACCAGCAGCCCTGGGCACGGTCAGGCCCGAGTGACGGGTTCATGAGCAGCATGACTTCAATGCGCCTCCCTAGTTCTTAGCCTGGCCCTGTGCCTCACGCCACCCGCACAAACTCCCTGCCGTAGCTCTTAGCACAGGCTCCTGGGGGGGGGGGGTGAGCGCCCCCCGTGGTGTTTGAACGTCCCCCTGTTGGGGGAGGAGGCACAGGCCCGTGCAGAGAAAACGGCATCGTGGGGCCAGTCTTTTCTGAAGGGCCTCAGCTATAACCCCGGTTTATATCTCCCTGCGGATGAGTGTGAAAGTAGCCACGTGTGACCTGGGATTTGTGGGGCTGGGATTTCTGGAGGAGAGCACCAGACTGGTTTTAAAGAGACAGACCCCCTCCAGGGAGCTGGCCCTGGCCTTTCTCTTTCCGTGTGTGTTGTATGGTCCCCCTGCCCAGAGCAGCCGGCTGGCACCGGAACACCTGTCTGCCCGGGTGCTGACCCTGTGACCTCTGCACAGCCAGCCTGAGCACAGTGGTTAGATTGGCTGGCAAAGCACGTGCCGATTTTAGCAAGGGGGTGGTCCAGGGGGCAGGCAGCTGTACCCCTAAACACCACGCACGCAATCACTTCCCCACAAAGCACGGTGGGCATCTCCGCTGAAGCCGCGTTTACGAGTTCAAGGTTCGCAGGTGTGCACAGAGGCGGGCGCACGGGCTCAGTCCTTCATTCCCCAGGCTGCCCGTCAGTCCCGCGAGGTCAGGGCACTCTGCTGACCAGCTCCGAGCTAGGTCCCTGGGGTCCCCTCCCCGTGACAAAGGCCCGCAAACCGGGCTGCTTACCACAGTGGGAAACCACTGTCTCAGTTCTGGGGAACAGAATCCATGGTCAGAGTGTCACAGGGTCAGTTCCTTCCGGGGGCTCTGGGGGAGGGGCTCTGGGGGAGGGGCTCTGAGGGAGGGGCTTTGGGAGAGGGGCTCTGAGGGAGGGGCTTTGGGAGAGGGGCTCTGAGGGAGGGGCTCTGGGGGAGGGCCCCCCCAGCTCTCAGGAGCTGCCGGCAACCCCTGGCTTGCAGACCCATCGCTGCGTCTCTGCCCCCATGTCCACGGGGGCCCCTCTGTGTGTTTGTATCAAACTCGTCTCCTCTCTTGTAAGGGACACCAGTCTTTGGACTGGGGGGCCCACCCATCCTGTACGCCCTCATCTCAGGCTGCTCAATTACATCTAAAGGAGACCCTGTGGACAAATCAAGGTCCCGTCCACAGGTTCCGGGGGTCAGGACTTGGCTGTATCTTTGGGGGAACACCATGCGGCCTCCCCCCTCCCCTTATCTGGTGCCTCTGCTTTTCCGCAAACGGCATTTTCATTCCTTCACTGATGGTGTTGCTGTCCATGCCGGGGGGCTGGCAGTGCAGGAAGGGGGTTCGTCAGAGGAGCCGGGGACGAGTGCGGGAAGGGGGTTCCTCAGAGGAGCAGGGGGACGAGCAGGGGTGGCCCCGGGGCGGGAGGTACAGCGACTCCTTTCTCCCCAGGCCCTGGGTCTCCTCTTCTTCGCCACCGCGTACTTCCTGTACAAGCCCCCACTGGCGTCCCCCCACGGCCTGGAAGCTTCTCTGCCCAGCCAGTCCTCCGCCTCGGACAACCCCTCAGACAACCCCGCAGACCTCCAGCGACAGAGCAGCGTCTGAGGCCCACCCACCCGCTCAGGCCCTGGACCCGCCCGGCAAACACCAGCCAGCGTCTCCCTGGACTGGACGGGCCCTCGCCCACCGCTCACCCAGCGCTGAGGACCCTTCAGAAATCTCCCATTCGGTGCTGGGGGGCTGCATGCGTTGGAACCTGGAGGGACCCAGTCGGGATCAGCCTGCAGGTGGTGGAGGAGGTGCCCAACGACCCTCTCTGCGTCTGGGGAGGGGCTGGAGGAAGCACCACCCCTTCCCTCTTCTGGCCATTTCACATCCTGTGGCCTTTCCCCAGTGGACACAGCCGGTCAGCGGACAGCGTTGATGAAGGCCTCAGGAACTCCTGGACACGTGAACAGCCGAGCTTTTAAAACAGACTGTGCCGTCTTTTATTTTTAATTTAAAAGATATTTTTTTATTTATTGATTTTTAGAGAGAGAGAGGGAGAAAGAGAGAGAGACAGAGAGAGAGAAACATTGATTTGTTGTTCCACTTATTTATGCATTCATTGGTGGATTCCTGTCCCTGTCCTGACCGGAGATTGAACCTGCAACCTTGGCCTACCGGAATGACTCTCTAACCGACTGACCCACCCAGCCAGGGACCCCGACGGTGCCGTCTGGACTCTGGCAGGTGTTATAAAACACGCAGGACCACCCGCGGACTGAGCTGAGCCGCGGCTGACGTGTGAAGCTGGCGGCTGCCCCCAGTTCACGGGTTGTGACGGCTGGACCTTTGGTGTGCACGCGGGACCTGCTGTTCTGAAGGAGACGCTGCTGGGGCCCCGTGGAGGGAAGTGGGGAAGCGCCGGCCCCACGTGGCCCTGGCGGCCAGGTGTGCCTCTGACCACGCCCATGGCACGCCCCCACTTCCTGTGTCTGGGCTGAGGGTGGGAGGCCGCCTCCCGGTGCAATACCCAGGAGGGAGCCTGCTGCTTGTTCACCGCTGGGGTCCTGCCCTGTTCTCTGTCCTCACCACACAGCGCAGCGGGGTCGGGAGCGCCTCATCATGTATCTGTTATATACAAAGCATATAGTTACAGACCCATATTTTGCATAAACACTTATTTCTGGAACCTGTTTCTTACCTGCGTGTGGGAGGGCGTCGGGCTACCACGCACGTGTGTTCCCTGGTGTCCTCCGTCAAAATCGTGTGTGTATAAATATATTTTAGTATTTAAAACGTGTGTTCCTGTCCGTATGCTTTCTTTCTATGAATTTGCAGAGTTTGGTGGTTTGCACACCCCTTGGGTGGGTTTCTGTGAGTCTGCCGGGGGGCTGCCCAGAGAGCCCTCTCTTGGCCAGGAGCCCCCCACCCCCACCCCCGCCCCTGCCGGGCCCCTCCCCCATTGTGAGCAGGACTCCCCGCCCTCCAGGGTCCAGCACCCACCTGGATCCTCAGCCCGGGGTCCCACATCCTGTCACTGCCACTGGCACAGGAAGAGTGTGTGTATGTGTGCACGTGTGCATACGTGTGGTTCAAAACAAGATGCAATAAGCCCCAACACTGGGTTACTTTGTCCCTAAACGTCCAATTCTGGCAGAGCGGTGGCCAGGCTGGGCAGTGACCGGCTGGCTGACAGGCCCACTGTGTCTATATCTGGGTCACTATACATATGATGCTGTTAACACGTCATTCAGAGGCACGGATGCAGGAGGTGGCTTTCTGCTCCTCGCTGCACCACCCCCATGCAGGCAGGGGTCACCTCGGACTGGGGCTTAGCAGGTGAAAGTCCATAGTGTTGGGGTCCCCAGAGCTCCGTCCTGGCCTCACATCCCAGCATCCTGTGCTCCCCATGGTCTCACCCATACCCTGTGGCTGGGCTGCCCCAGGCTCCAGGGTGCCACTGAGCCCACCCCAGCCTCCAGGACCACCCCCCTCACCCCTGTGCCTCCTCATCCTGCTCACTGACACCTCTGCACCTCGCCCCTGGGGGCACATCCTTGTTCCCCTTGGTGTTACCCCACACTTCCCTGTAATCACTTCTCCCCTCCGGCTCTGGGAAGACTCCTGGGTCCAGCAACCTGCCTAGGTGGTCGAGCTGCCCCCACACTGCTCCCGCTGACCCTCCCCCCGCGGTCCCTCCTCCTGTCCCTCCTCCTGTCCCCCCTCCTGTCCCCCCTCCTGTCTCTCACTTCGCCAGGACGCTCTGGGGTCCCCCCTAGTGAGACACCAGCCCCTTGGTTCCTCACATTCACCCCCCCCACCACCAGGAATGCTGGGTCCCAAGGACCCCTGACCTCGCCGTGCCCTCTGTCCTCTGTCCTCCGGGGACCCGGGCAGAGTCAGTCTTTGAGGGTGACCCCTCCACACGCCCCACGTGGACCCAGCTTTCCTGGGTCCCCTCACCTGTGGCTCCCGGATGGACCCCGTGGGCTCCATCTCCTGACGGGTCAGGACGTAGCCGCCAGAGTTCTCAGCGCCGTTTCTTGGAGGAAGCAAAGCAGAAACACCTGGCTTGTGGTGCTGCCAGCAGAGGTGCCTCCAGGCGTCGGCGGTGCCCGAGGTCGTGGCAGTGATGCCGCAGGCACTCAGGGGCCCGGCTGGTGCCCTGAGCAAACTCCTTCCCATCTCATTGCACCTCTCTTCTCCCGGAACGCTCCCTGCCTTCCCAGTACAGGGCTGAGCGAGCTGGGTGTTTTCTGACTCTGCTGGGACCTGGGATCCCCTGGCACACACACACACCCCCCCCCGACACCCCCCCTGGCACCCCCCCGGGACACCCCTGGGTGTGAGCTCTGAGCTTAGCAGCCCGGCTCCCTCCCCTCCCAGAGGGGGCAGTGGGGATCTGCAGTTGCAGCCACTGGACACCGGGGGGCAGCACAGACACGTCTCAGGGGTCAGGCTCCCTGGAGGCCACAAGGCTATGGGCCAGAGCAGCCCCAAGTCCCCATGCTCAGCTGGTGTCCTCCCCCGACGAAGGCAAGCCGCCCCAGGGTCTCTCCTCCTTCCACTCCCCTGGGAGACGCTTCTGCTACCGTGGGCTGGACACCAGCCTTCCCCAAATCCTCACGCAGCCGCCTCCATTGGCCCGGACCTGGGCAGGGTGTGGGGTGGAGCAGTGAGCAACAAAGCTCAGAGGACCCTGGCTTGAGGGCCACACTGGAAAGCCTGCCCTGGGCCAGGCCCCGTGCTGGGCGAAAGGGAACCCAGGCCTGGCCGGAGGGTGGCAGAGACCTGGGATGGACCCCCAAGTAGGACCTGGGACCCTCTCAGCTCCCTGACCTCTTCTCCCTGATGCAGGACCACCCTGCCCCGGTCCCTCTCATGGGGTGGGACCTGGCAGAAATCCAAGCTTCTAGATTCACTCACTCCGCCTTTGTCCTTGAATGGGGTCCTGGCCGGGCTGGAGACTGTTGAAAGCTCACATTTTAAAGAGAGGCACTAATTAGAGAAACGTAAACCGTACGATGTATGCAGGTCAGTGGGCATCAGCGTACTCACCAAGCCGTGCAGCTGGTATTGCGGTCAGCTAGAACGTGCTCCTGACAGCACAAAGACGCTGCCACGCCCCCCAGCCCGCGGCCACCATGAGTCCACCCTTGGCTCCAGGTGGTGCCTGCGCTGGGAGTTCCTATACACGGAACCACACAGCCTGTGGCCGTTGGACCGGGCTGTGCTCACTGGGCATCACATTTGAGGCCCCCCCACGTGGTCACGGGTGTCCGTGCAGGTGAGGATTCGCCTGGGCACAGCCCCGAGGACGACCCTGGGCACGGCGGGGCTCACCTGCCACCACCTGGTGGTCCCAGGACCCCGAGGTGGCTGGCCCCTCACCGGTCTGAGGCTGGAGGCCAGTGGTCCCTCACGGAGGGTCTGTGCTGATGAGTGAGACCGCCGGAACTCGAGGTGCTTCCTCAGTGTGCCGGCTCCTCCTCGGGACACGGGGATGAGCGGTGGTGAGTGAGGGCCCCCCGATGATAAGTAAGGGGCGCTGGGTTTATTTTAATCAGCTGCACATTAGAGAGGCACATGTGAGAACCGTTTAATGACTGTTATATGGATTGCGCATTTTATTCTCAGCTGGTAATTACATTGGGTAATTACATTGGGCTGTTGAATTCGTAACTCAATCGTTTATTCTGAGTGGTACTGAGGGAACCACCACCAAAGGAGTCAGGCTCTCTGCTCCGGCTGTACGCGGCGGTGGGGTGGGGGGCGGGGGCAGGAGGGGCGGAGGGGGGCGAGGCTGGACATCCCATGGTGCTCGCCCTGCTCGTGGGGACTCCCAGCAGGCAGTGGGAACGGTGATGAGCATGGGGACAGAAAAGCGGATACATTGTTACTGAAACATCAGCTACATTGTTACTATAACCTAATAACTCAGCAGGGTGACCTGTGCCCCCGCGGCTGCCAGCACAGTGTGTCTCACAGGCTTGGGGTGGGGTTGGGGCAACCCCATGAGTCCAGCTGTGTGCATGGTCCTGGGTGTTTTGCTTACACCGGTCTGTGCCTCAGTTTCCCCACCTCCATAATGAGGAGATGTCACCGTGTCGATTTTACGGGGGTTTATGAAGACTAGAGGCATCCTCTGGACAACAGTCAATGCAGCATACATGTTTATGAAATCACTAAAGTCATCATCATCCTTGCTTGACAAGTCAGGAAACTGAGGCACGAAGAGCTGAACAACCAGCCCAGATCAGGCAGGGTTCTCCAGAGAAACGGAACCAGGGGGTGTGTGTGTGTGTGTAGGGGAGAGTGTGATGAACTGGTCTGTGATCATGGAGGCTGAGAAGTCCCACAATCTGCCGTCTATCAGCTGCAGGTCAGGGGAGCGGGACTATGAGCCCCAAGCTGAGGGCAGAAGACGGAGGAACCAGCGCAGGTGGACAGACGGGACGATCTTCCTTTCTCCGCTGCTTCTTATCCGGGGCCGTCAGCGAGGTGCACGAGACCCACCACCCTGGGGAGGGCCATCTGCTTCACTGAGCCCACCGACCCAAATGCCAGCCTCCCAGGTACCCCCAGAATAACGCCTAATCTGGGGCCCCCCCATGGTCTGGCAGGTGGACCCATAAAACAACCATCATGTACTCCCACCGGGAGTGTATACACTGCCTCTTGGGGGACTCTCGGGTCTCTCCGGAAGGTCTGCCCACTGTGCCGGTGTTTCCCGAGCTCTGGGGCCCCACATAGCCCCCAGAACCGTGTGGGGACCCCACATTGCCCCCAGAACCGTGTGAGAACCTGCTCTTCAGGAAGAGTTTGCTGCACTCACCCCGGTTTAGAATCTGGGGGTGGGCGGGTTTCTGCCCCCTGCCTTCCAAAGGAGCACCCCAGGCAGCCGGTCATTATCACCTTTAAGCTCCTGTCCACCGTTTTGTCCCCCAAAACCTTCAAATGTCCTGAGCACACAGGCCACCCAGGCCCCTCCCCCATCCACGATGTCAGTGCCTCCCTGGAGTCACCCATTTCCAGAGAGCAACAATGAGAGTAAAGCAGGAGCCCAATTAACCGCGCGCAGCCCAGCGGGCCCGGCAATCACGCACCTGGAAGTCACTAATTAGCAGCCTAATTAGCCCCCAGTCCCCCACCCCTCACCCAAAAGGCCCAGTGCCAACGGCTCCGCAGCTGAGGACTGCGTCTGCTCAGCCAGGACGAGAGTGGCAACTCCACACAGGCAGGTGCCTCTCTTCCCAGGAGGTCTCCGCGGGCAGCACGGCAGTGACACCGTGAGTCCTGCAGCCCCGGACGTCCAGGGAGAGGCCCGCAGTGACAGGGTCTGCAGATGGCCAGGCCAGGGCACACGAGGTCGGGCTGTGGGTAACCGGCCTTCGTCTTAGCAACGGCATTAAACACAGATGGCCCGCTTGGCACAGAAAGGGATGCCCGCCCAGGGCGGGGGTGGGGTGGGGTGGTCTTAAGGAGAAACAGAGTAAAACCCAGAAAGCCCGAGACCCAGCCTGGGCCTCACAAACAGTCCTGTGTGCGGACGGCGCCCCGTGCCCGGGTGGGTGGGCGTCCAGGCTCTGGGGGCCGGGTGGTACCCCCAGTGCCCGTGTCTGGGCCGAGCGATCTCTGTGTGCTGTGTGTGGGGAGCGGGGCGCCCCACAGGGAGCTGAGCTGTGTCTCCGTGTGGATCTGGCCCCGGGAGGAGCTTCCCACTCAGGATGACAAGCTCCACCTGAATAGCTCGCTCTCCACAGGGACGCAACACTCCCTCCAGGGACCCTAACCCCCCACCACGCAGCCACGCAGCTGAGGAGCCGGCAGCCGCCCCCCTGTGTTTACCAAGGACAACAGCGGAGACTCAGCGTTTCCTACTCAGCTAATGTCCCAGTTGTGACAGGGACGTCATGTTCCACAGCTTTAGAATGAAGGCAGTTCAGCTGGAAGGGGGCGGAGGTGGGGGGCAGTGGAGACAGGTGTGGCTTCACACGCCCCAGGAGGGGCCAGGAGAGAAAACACGGTTTCTGAGCTCCGGGGGCTCCATCCGGGGGCTCCACCCCCAGCACACCTCCCTGACAGCCAGCCGTCACGCCTCAGTCAGATGTTTCTCTCTCTCTCTCTCTCTCTCTTTTTTTAATTTTTTTTTATTTATTCATTTTAGAGAGGAGAGGGAGAGACAGAGAGGAGAGACAGAGAGAGAGAAGGGGGGAGGAGCTGGAAGCATCAACTCCCATATGTGCCTTGACCAGGCAAGCCCAGGGTTTCGAACTGGCGACCTCAGCATTTCCAGGTCGACGTTTTATCCACTGCGCCACCACAGGTCAGGCTCTCTCTCTTTTAAATCTTTTGCTACAAGGCATAAAGAAAAGGGGATCCTATTAAGTCTTGGCAGTCATTGACCCTTTAGCCTGAATTAGCAAGGGCAGATTTGGGTGCAGGAGGAAGGGAGAAGGTGTCAGCGCATCTCGGGCCACAGAAGAAAGGCAGGTGGCAAGGGTCCCCCTCCCAATTTTGAACCAGCCTCTGGCTCAACGTCACGACGCTGCGGAGCGCCCTGAAGACGCCGAAAGCCAGACAGCCACCCGAGACGCAAGGCGCATCGTGCCTGTGGTCAGTCAGCAAACGCATGCCGAGCATCTTCTAGAAGCCCGGCCGGGTGCTGCCGCCTAGGACAGAGCCCTGAATAACACAAGGAAGCCCCCAGACCCCCGGGGGTCCTCGAGCTACACAGGGGTGTGTGGAGATGCCCACAGAGTGGGCAGGGCTGGTGGAGGAAGTGAAGTCTGAGCAGAGACCTGGGGAAGAAGCAGGGGCGGGGGCAAGACAAACGGCACAATGATGATCGTGTGGGGCACTGGGGACACTGGGCGGTGGAGGTCCGGTGGCACTGTCCACTGTTCCCCGATAGAGTACTTACTCTGCCCCATAGGAGCCACGGGCACCCTGAAGAAAGGAGCCCTTCCCGCCCCCCCCTCTCTCGGAGACCCTGGGGGTGTTCCACCTCTCCAGCCAGACTCTGTACCCCCAAAGGCTGGCCTGGGGAGGCTCAGCCACATCGGAGGCCACACGCCGCTGGGAGGGTGCCTGCACAGAAGGACACGCCCGCCTCCCTGCACCACGTCGGACCCTCATCCTCCTGCGTGCAGAGAGAGCCCTCCGCGAGCCGCTGGGAAGCCAGAACCTGGCAGGTGACCACTCACCCTGGGCCAGAGCCACCACCGGGAAGGACCCCCCCAACACAATACCGGCAGCTGGGACCCAGGGTTCCAAATGGAAGGGGAGAGGTGACTTCCAGGGCCTTGGGGGCCGGGGGCTCCAGGCTGGCAGAGAGAGAAGCCTGTCATTTTCTGAAAAGCCCGTGAATTCCTTCGAATAGCTCAAAGCACCCTACCGGCACGAAAGCCCATTGAGTGGGAGTTCGGAAAACTGGATTCGTCACAAAAAGGTCTTTAAAAAATTAACTTCCCATCAAAACGCCTCAGACCTCCCTCTTGTCGTTGGTCCTGCCCCACACTCTCCCCTCCCCCCGAGGGGCTGGGTCCCTGCCGATGACGTCCTGGTGGTCTCGGACCCAGCATCTGTCTCACCAGCTGTCTCCTACCCGGCCATGCCAATCCGCCCCCAGCACTGTGTGCAGACCTCCTCCCGGTGCGGGGCCTACGGGGGACACATCCTGTCCCGCGTCTGTCTGGAGGGACCCCAGGGAGACAGACAGCAACAGCTCAGCTCCCCGGACATTCCGGGGTCCAGCAGCGCCCACCGCGGCCCTGGGTGGCAGGTCCACAGGGGGACAGAGCTCAGCGGAGGGTGCTGCCTGCCCATGCTCTAGAGCAGGGGTCCCCAAACTTTTTACACAGGGGGCCAGTTCACTGACCCTCAGACCGTTGGAGGGCCGGACTATAAAAAAAAAACTATGAACAAATCCCTATGCACACTGCACATATCTTATTTTAAAGTAAAAAAACAAAACAGGAACAAATACAATATTTAAAATAAAGAACAAGCAAATTTAAATCAACAAACTGACCAGTATTTCAATGGGAACTATGCTCCTCTCACTGACCACCAATGAAAGAGGTGCCCCTTCCGGAAGTGCTGCGGGGGCCGGATAAATGGCCTCAGGGGGCCGCATGTGGCCCGCGGGCCGTAGTTTGGAGACCCCTGCTCTAGGGTCCACTGGGCAGAGCCAGCGCTCAGTAGCAGGCCACCTGCGTCTCGTCCCCTCCTCCACTCAGGGGAGGTTTTTCAGGAAGCAGCGAGAACCCCCCACCCAGGGAAGTAAGCTGTGTTCCCTCCACCCTAGCCGGCCACCCAGGATGCTCAGGGGGCCCCTGCTCCTCTTACTGGGTGTCATAACTTCGGGTTCAGCGACTCCCCTCTTTTCACTGTGAGAGAAACCGGCAGGAAGTGAATGTCACTTAGGCCTGTGGCAGACACCCCATGACTGATTCCGAAATTTAGTTCCTGACGATGGAAAGGACACCCCCGCTGGTTTGCAATTCAGCGACTTCACGGGAGAGAAGGCGCTTCGATAAACACGTTTCTATCCCCCCCCACACACACACACATACTCTCTGTTCTGTTCACGTTGTTGCAGGAACCGTCAGCATGCACAGACGGCCGGAGACGGGTACCCTCACCCCTGACCCCTGACCCCCTCACCTGTTCCCACAGCACCCCACCACAGACCATCCGATTCCATTCGCAGGTCCACTCAGCCTCCCCATCCCCCCCCCAAATTATTTTTAAATGTTATTTGAGCCTGACCAGGCGGTGACGCAGTGGATAGAGCATTGAACTGGGATGCGGAGGACCCGGGTTCGAAACCCCGAGGTCGCCGGCTTGAGGTCGGGCTCACCAGCTTGAGCGCAGGGTCGCTGGTTTGAGTGTAGGATCATAGACATGACCCCATGGTCGCTGGCTTGAGCCCAAAGGTCACTGGCTTGAAGCCCAAGGTCGCTGGCTTGAGCAAGGGGTCACTGGCTCAGCTGGAGCCCCCCACCCCCGAGTCAAGGCACAAATAAGAAAGCAATCAATGAACAACAAAGAATTGATGCTTCTCATCTCTCTCCCTTTCTGTCTGTCTGTCCCTATCTGTCCCTCTGTCTCTCTCTGTCACTATCTCTGTTACACACACACACACAAATATTACTTGAAAAAGTCAAAAACTCACCATCGATCCATCAGTGAGTTGAAGATGGACTGACATGTTGGGGTCAGCTCCTCTCCCAGGACACAGGAGAGCTGCCAGCCCCCGCCCCGTGGGTCCCAAACAGGGAAGAAACCGAGCAGGAACTGCCCAGGGTCCCCGACCTTGCAGGCTGTTGGGGTCAGCTCCTCTCCCAGGACGCAGGAGAGCAGCCAGCCCCCGTCCCGTGGGTCCTGAACAGGGAGGAAACCGAGCAGGAACTGCCCAGGGACCCCGACCTTGCAGGCTGCCGGGTCTGCGGTGTTCCCAGAGAAGCGGCACTGAGGCCTGAGAATCGTTTTCTTAAAAATAAATACATGTGTTGCTTTTCCGTCTAAGTCACTCGGCCTGCCGGCAAATCAGCCGCGTGCTGTTCTGAAGCTCCTCGTCATGGGCCGTCATGGGAAGAAGCAGATTATCTTCGTACAGACGGGAGACGGGAGCATCTCAGGAGCTGACGTCTTCACCCCAGAGCCTTGAACTTTCAGAGCCGACAGGAGCCTGTTTACATGACACCGGCATCGCTTTCCAGCCATTTATAGAAAAACGGAGCCATGGGCTTCCTCTCCACGCTGTTCCGCCCTTCCTCCGTCTTCACGGACAAAGGACTTGGGAGTCGAGTGGCACTAGCCCCCACAGTGACGTCTGAAGGGCCCCTGGTCACAGCGCTTGGGTGCCGCCGTGATGGGAGCTCACTCCAAACCAGCTTGAGGAAAAGTGGTGTGAGCGAGTGGGCACGTGTCAGGTACGGCTGGATCAAGGGGGCGAGTGATGTGATCAGGGCTCAGCCTGGAGCCAGCTTAGCAACCAGGACAGGACGGACCCTTCCCAACCAGCAGGAAGGACTCTGAGTGTCCACCTTGGGTGGTACATTCATCCCCCGACCTGACCCTGGGCTGTGGGAATGACAGCTCCGTGTGTCAGGGGCAGGAGAGGTGAGGCCAGCCCTCCCCAGACCACGAGGCTGGACCCTCAGGAGCGAGACCCCATGACCCAACAGAAGAAACAGGCCTGCCTGGGGCAGGTGGGGTTTGGGCACGGGGTGTGCCTTCGCTTTGGGTCTGGACGAGCAAAACCAACAGAGGCCCCCTCAGGGCCAGCGCCAACCGCTCCTGGCCGGCTGAGCGGGGCGTCCCGCTGAGCAGACTCACGAGGGAGAGGAGCTCCCATCCAGAGGCCGGCCTGTTAAACAACAGTGACATTTGGAAAAAGATTACGGGAGCCAGACCGAACCAGAGGGCTGCTCCCTCAGGACCTGGGGCGGGAAGGAGAACAAACACACCGCGGCCGGCACCCTGCGCCTGCTCTGCCTGGGTCTGCATCCCTCGGACTGAGGGCTTGCGTGGGGGGGGGCCGTGCTGGTTCAAAGAGCCCCCGCTGTGAAGGTCCGCAGAGCAGCGCTGGCACCCAGCACCCGCGGATCAGCTCTGGCCCGGAGGAGGATGCAGTGGGGGGTGGAGGAGCATGGGTGTTCACCAGCGCTGGGGGCACCATTCCTGCGTCCTGTTTGCCCGCAGGCCCCTCGCTGCTGCCCGTTTATTCCAGGACACGTTTTCCTGAAGCCGATGCCCCCATCCCCCCAGGGATGACACTGTTCTGCTGACACAACCGGCACCCTCTGGGCGCGGACATCGGCTCCCCTCCCCACGGATGGATGGACAGTGTCTGCACAGACCCCGCCCTGCCCAGGAGACGGCTTTCCCAGGGCTGGGCTGGAAGGAAGGTCCGTGCTTGGCCTGGAAGGCCGGTGGTCCTCCCAGTGCCCTCAGGGATGCCCGCAGGCAGGGATGATTGTGACACCTTGTCCCTTCTGCCCTGCATTGGGCCTCCTGAGAATGGGGTGGCTTTGCTCCCACCTCGCACTCACTGACCGAGAGAATACAGACCCCGAGGCTGTGGCCACTGGGCACTTGCTGGACCCAGACGAGGAGCTGTGGAAGGTCAGCCGTTCCAGAGAAGCCCGTCTGACCTGCTCAGCCTCGCCCCACCCCGGCCATCTTGCAGTAGGGATGGCACCTTGGAACCCGCAGGCCACCCGGCCTGCAGCCGCCACCTCTGCAGGACCCCTCCCTCCCTCCTCTCTGCCCTGGTCACCTGCCCGCAGCCCCTCTGTCACCTGGCTTTGTTTCCCTTGAAACAAAAGTGTCGCCCTGAACGACAGAGATCTAAGTCAAGAGTGACGAAACCGGACCCCGTTCAGGGTGTTATTTTTGGAGCTCGTATGGCATCACTAGAAGATGAGAGACGTTTGTCTATTTAAATCTTTCTAGGCAACGAGAGCGGCTGCTTACAAAGGAAGCGTGTCTGGAGAAGGCGCCCCGCCCGTGTCAGTCCTGTTTATGCAGACTCCGCCCTCCCCACCACAGCCCCACCCCGGAGCGAAGAAGTCCAACAGCCAAAGGCAGAGACGACACCTCTCCTGACCTTCCCAGAGGGGCCACCTGGCAAAGACTCACAGGAAAGGCGCCAGGGTGGGAAGGGGACTCCCCGCAGCCCAGGTCCCCTCTCCGGACCCCCCCAGCCTCACACACACACACACACACACACACACACATACACACACACCAGTCACGGACACATGCCCACCCTGGACCCTGCTGTCCACAGGGGGGACGTGCTATCAAATCCAAGAGCACACCGTCCCCGCCTTCCCAACAACGGGCAGAAGAGCAGCGCTAGCTACTAAGCGTGACCCTTCCTCCACCCGCGCGTGCGCAATGGGCTCATCAGCGGGCCTGGGCCGCGGGGCCGCCAACCAGTAAATTTATAGGAGGCTAGAGGCTCAGCTTCTCAGCGTGAGAACCTGACAGGAGACCGCCTGGCCTCGGACGCTGAACAGATGGGAGTGCGTGTTCCTCTGCGTGGAGTGTGCTGTGTGCGTGTGTGTCTTTTCTCCAAGAGCCAATCTGCAAGAGAAGATAGATGCCTGGCGTGGGGGCAGGGTTGCTACTTAGGGACCCTCCTTCTTTTGTATTTTTCTGAAGTGAGAAGCAGGGAGGCAGAGAGACAGACTCCCGCATGCGCCCGACTGGGATCCACCCGGCACGCCCACCAGGGGGCGATGCTCTGTTGCATCCAGAGCCACTCTAGCGCCTGAGGCAGAGGCCACAGAGCCACTCTAGCGCCTGAGGCAGAGGCCACAGAGCCACTCTAGCGCCTGAGGCAGAGGCCACAGAGCCACTCTAGCGCCTGAGGCAGAGGCCACAGAGCCACTCTAGCGCCTGAGGTGGAGGCCATGGAGCCATCCTCAGCGCCCGGGCCAACTTTGCTCCAATGGAGCCTTGGCTGTGGGAGGGGAAGAGAGAGACAGAGGGGAAGGAGAGGGGGAGGGGTGGAGAAGCAGATGGGCGCTTCTCCTATGTGCCCTGGCCGGGAATTGAACCTGGGACTTCCATATGCCTGGCCAATGCTCTACCACTGAGCAAACCAGCCAAGGCCCTTAGGGACCCTCTTTCCAGCGACCTGACCCCAGGGGAGGGGAGCTGGGGATGGGGGGAGGGGAATGAACGGGAAGGCAATGGCCTGGGTGCTGTGGGAAGGGGGGGTTGCTTGGTGGGTTTCCAACCTGGGGCAGAGACTGTCCCTGTGCAACTTCAAAGGAAACCCTGACGAACCCCCCTTGGGTAGGCAGAAGCCAGAAATGAGTGTCGAGGTGACGCGTCCCCAAAAACAAATGTCAGGGAATGGGTCTGCATGGACACATTTTTGGAAATTGGATTTTCTTTTTCTTTAGGAGATGATCTGTCAAACACGCATCATTTCCACCCAAACACCAGCTTTCCCGAGGTGTCTCTCTCTCTGCTGGCATCTGCAAGGCCCGGACGGAGTGAAGTTCACATGTGCTTAGCCCCACCCAGCTTGTCCCCGCCCCTTCCTGCTGGAGTGGCAGAAGCTGCCCCCTCCTAAGCCAGTGGTGGTCAGCCTGGTCCCTACCGCCCCTAGTGGTGGTCAACCTGGTCCCTACCGCCCCTAGTGGTGGTCAGCCTGGTTCCTCCCGCCCCCTAGTGGTGGTCAGCCTGGTCCCTACCGCCCACTAGTGGTGGTCAACCTGGTCCCTACTGCCCACTAGTAGTGGTCAACCTGGTCCCTACCGCCCCTAGCGGGCGCTCCAGCTTTCATGGTGGGCGGTAGCGGAGCAACCAAAGTATAAATAAAAAGATAGAGTTAACTATAGAAAGTTGTTTTATAAAGATTTATTCTGCCAAACTTAGCGAAAATTTGACATAAAGTACCTGGTAAGTGATTATTATTATATGCTTTCACTTGCTGTAACTCTGCTTTATAAATTTTATAAAGTAAAATTACTTCCTACTTTATAAATCACCAGGACTGTGGAACCGGTGGGCGGTTAGAAAATGTTACTACTAACAGAGATACAGAAGTGGGCGGTAGGTATAAAAAGGTTGACTACCCCTGGCCTAAGCGGTTCTGCTCGGCAAATCTGGGGAAGGGCCCCAGTGAGATTTCTTGGATGGGGAGGAGAAGGGGCCGTGCTTCCTTCCGCTGGGGAGAAATGAGGTGACCATAGCATTGCTGTGGTCTGTCCCCTCTTCCCGGCCACCACGCTCATTACTTTGTCATCAGGAAATAGCCTATTTTTATTTTATTTTTTATATTTTTTTATTTTTATTTTTTAGATTTTATTTATTCATTTTTAGAGAGCGAGAGAGAGAGTAGAGAGAGAAGGGAGGGAGGAGCAGGAAGCATCAACTCTCATCTGTGCCTTGACGGGGCAAGCCCAGGGTTTTGAACCGGTGAGCTCAGCGTTCCAGGTCGAGGCTTTATCCACTGCGCCACCGCAGGTCGGGCTGCACTCATTACTTTGGAAGGCGGGGTTCCCCGAGGGACCAGCCCCTGGTCGGCCTCCACACGGACCCTGCGGTACTCGGGAACTAAAAGCTACGCCCGTGCTCGCTGGCCCCTCCGTCCCCACCCGGACAGCCCCAGCCCTCCTGCTCTCACACCTCACACTCCCCGCCCTGAAACTCTCCCATGCAGTGGACGGCAGGGTTCTGGAGGATGTCTGCCTCGGCTGGCGCTGGCCACACTCACTAATGCAGGACAGGTGGACGGTCGGACAGAGGGGAAGCCCTGAGCAGAGGGCGGGGCATGCCTCTCTGCTCTTCCCCGCTGGGCCCCGCCCCTCCAGCTCACTAGGCGGCAAGCCCACGGGGTCAAGCTGGCATTCACGGAGCAGTGACCCTCTGTAGCATGAGCTCACACACCTGTCACCAGGCACTCGCAGCAACCTAGCAACACAGGACAGTGTTGTCTGCATTTGACAGACAAGGAAACTGAAGGTCATTTACCTTCCCCTGGAGCCCACGACCCGGGTATGGTGGATGCGGGGCTCAAAGCCACAGCCGAGCCAGCCCCCCCTCTCCTGCAGCCCTGCAGGGGTGACTTGTCCCTCACGGGCGGCCACACCCTGTCCGTCTTCTGGTTTCTTCCCAGCGAACGCGGTTCACGTTTCCGGAAGACAGACAGCAGAGGGGACTGGGAATGTGAGGGACGCGGATGTGATCACTGAGGCTCCGGGGGGACCCTGGACGGGGCCCTGATGTGGTGTGGCAGGGCAGCGCCCCGGAGGTGGGGTGGGGTGGAGTAGCCGCTGAGGGGGGGCTGAGAGGAGCTGTGCCTCCCCCTCTGGCCGGCTGATGCTGGAGCATCGTTCACATTTGTACATGTGTGGATCTATTTTTAAATCCCCCTCGGAATACTGTACATTCTGGAACATGTACAATTTCCACGGCTGCTGGTGGGAAAACCGCCAGCTAAATGCTACAAATGATGCACATGGCCTGTGCTGAGTGTCACAGTAAAGCCCCCACGCTCCCCCACCCCCACTTCCGGGCCTGCCTGCAGCCTGGTAGGAAACATAGTAACAATACTGCGTTCTCAGTCCCTGGGCTTCGGGGGCACTTTGTTCCGCAGCAATAAATAAATAGGTAACTGGTACAGGTATGGTTGCAAACATATTTTTTTTCCACTCAGGAAGAAGTCGTCTGGGCAGCAAGGGTTGCCCAGTGGTGGAATGGAGACCAGAGGAAAGCAAGGGAACCCAGGATGCTGTGGCTCCAAGAACTAGCTGAGTTCCTGCAGCCAGAGAAGGAGAGAGCCTCTCACAACCGCTGGACGGCCAACCCCCGCCCCACACACACACACACACAGCAGCAGGTCCGTCCAGGGGCTGCAGGGAGGGGCACAGGCCCTCTGTCTCGGGACCCTCGCCAATGCCCTCTGCATCTGGAAGCCTGTTGAAAAATGACAGTGGGGCCCTGGCCGGTTGGCTCAGTGGCAGAGCGTCGGCCTGGCGTGCAGGAGTCCCAGGTTCGATTCCCGGCCAGGGCACACTGGAGAGGCATCCATCTGCTTCTCCACCCCTCCCCCTCTCCTTCCTCCCTGTCTCTCTCTTCCCCTCCTGCAGCCGAGGCTCCATTGGAGCAAAAGATGGCCTGGGCACTGAGGATGGCTCTGTGGCCTCTGCCTTAGGTGCTAGAGTGGCTCTGGTCGCGACAGCGATGCCCCGGATGGGCAGAGCATTGCCCCCTGGTGGGCGTGCCGGGTGGATCCCAGTAGGGCACATGCGGGAGTCTGTCTGACTGCCTCCCCGTTTCCAGCTTCAGAAAAATACAAAAAAATAAATTAATTAATTAAAAAAAGAAAACTGACAGTGGACATTGCCCATTTTGGCTGTGGGTTCTGTGGTCTTGTCTCGTCCTCTGGTTCAGATAAGTCCACGGAGACTCAACAAAGTGCAGGCTGAGGCTAACACAACAGCTGACGAGGGACCTGGCCCTGCCATGTCACCAGCATCTTGTCCCTTTGGCGACTCTTGGCCTGACCTCCGCCCACCCCAGGGGACAGGGAAGAGTGCCCCGCTCAGCGGCCGGAACCCCAGGCGGTTTATATTGCACAGAGACTGCGCAATGCTGGTGCCATGCCAGGCACCCCCTTTCAACCAGAATTCCTGCCTCACTCAAGGAATGAGACCCCTCGTGAACGCATCTTGACCTTCGCTGCCCCCCAGCAGGCCAGCTCCTGCCACACACGGCATTTGGAGTTTTGGGGTCGGGCAGCAGAGCCCCCCCCCCCCCAGGCTCTCCAGCTGGCCACAGAGCCCTGTTCCCCCAAAGCCCTCGAAGGGCCGATTTTACACTGGTCACCAACGACCACACCTCTCCGGATCAGCCCCCCCCCCGCCCCCACTGAGGGTGAACAACGTGGATTTGGTGTCCTGGCTGCGAACCATCTGGGGCTCTGGGTGCACGGAGGAGCCATCCGCAGCCAGCTGCCCAGGAGCCCTTTGCAGAGCGAGGCTCCCAGGTGACATTTCCCGGGTGGCTTAAAGCAAACGCCTTGTCATAACGTTGGTGCTCAGTTGCCTTTTGTGATTTTTCTAAGCTCGAAGGGAAACCTTTGAAGAGAAACCCAGCTTAGCAGAAAGGTCAGGGGTTTGCAAACCAAACAGGGAGAGGAGGTGGGCGGGCGGGACTGTGTTTCCACTGGCGGTGTCATCCTGAGCCCCGCACAGCTACTGGTCCGGCACAGCGACAGGCTCCAGCGGCCACCAGCAGGTGCCTTCTTCCCCTGAAGGGGCTCCCGACAGAGAAGGGCAGACGGCACCCTGGCTGGTAAGACCCAAGTCTCCTGTGAGTCCTGGGACGGCAAGGGGCACCCCGTGGGTCTGCAGACATGCCTCCTTCCCTGAGGTGGACGCCCAGGTCTCAGCCCCGAGATGTCTTCGCTGGTGGATTTGTCTCCCAGAGAACGAACCCCGCCAAAGCAGGTGCAGTGTTAAGGCGACCTCTGTTGGCCGGGGCACAGGCCGCTCTGGGCAGCGTTCTCTGCACAGCAGCTGGCTGGGCACAGTACTGTGTGCCCACACCGCGAGCTTCAGGAACGGCCGGGTCCCCGGGGGACTTCCGTCCATTGAGGACAAAATCGAGGCACAGAGAAGCAGCAACACTCACCCAGTGAAGGAGTAGGGCCCAGTTTGAGCCGGTGGGTCCCTGGGTCCCCGCTGTGGTGGCTTCTGGCAGGGGGACAGGCTGGTGTGCCCCTGGTGTGCCCATCTGGGCTAAATGGTTAAGCACGTGATTTACACGCGCTCGCACTCCCAGTGGGAACACAAGGTTTGAGGGGACAAGCAAGCCCAGAGCCAGCTGAAAACAGTAGTAACTTCGGACCTCAGGCTGGCCATCAAATAGCCAATGAGCCTAAACTTACCCTCCTGGGCGGAGCGGGGACGGGGCCCTGAGCTGGGCGGGGCTTCCTCGAGGCCTTGCCCCCTTTCCTTAACCGCCCTCCCCCCTGCGCCCCGATTTTTCTCAGCCCACCCTGTTTTCTATTCCCAGTACCGTCGGTGCAGCCGCCAGCCCGTGCAGGGACAGGGCCCGGGCCTGAGACGGTGACTCCAGAGCGCGCTCCCAGACCCTGCACGGGCTCTCAGCGCAACTCCTGATGACCGAATCCAGGCAGCGATGAGGCGGCCACAGTGCCCGCTTCCACCCGCAGTGGCCACCCCCGGGGAGCCGGTGCAGGAACCCAGCCTGCGTGGGGGTGGGGGAGGGAGGGGTTGCTTTGTCCCCAGCTCCCCGCCCCTCTCATGCACCCCACCTAGCTGGGCTGGAGTCCCGTGGCCCCCAGCTGCTGGCACCGTGCAGGCAGGCGCCCCAGGAGACGGAGGCGGCCCCGCCGTCCCCGCAGGAAGTCCTGCGTTGCCCCCCTCGCCCCGGCTGAGCGAGCCGCAGTCGAGGAGGTGGAGAGGAGGAGGCAGCTCCCTCCCTGGGGGCGTGAAAGTCGGGGAGACCGGGACCGGAGGGCGGTTGCCCGGGGGAGGGTGCCGATATCTCTAGGCACCTGCTGGAGTTCAGTTCTCTGGGGCGCTCACCGCAGGCGGCATTGCCCCTGGGAGCGCGCGGGGCCGAACGGCAGCCCGGCACCCAGGCGGGGCGGGGCGGGGCGGGGCGGGGACAGCGGCTGGGGCCGCCTCCGCCCGGCTCCAGCGCCCCCCAGGCTGGGCGCGCCGCCCCGCCGCCAAGCTCAGTCGAAGCGCGGAGCCCCGGAGGGCGCGGGCGCGGCGAGAAGTGTGCGGGCGGGAGTGCGCGGGGAGCGGGGGCGAGGGAGTGAGCGCGCCGGGCGGCGGTACGTGCGCTCCACCAGCGCCACGGGCTCGCCCGGCAGCCCGAGCCGCCCGGGAGAAGCCGAGGAACCTCGCGGTCGGGAGACCCGGGAAGCCGGGGTCGGAGCGGCGCCGGAGGGAACCCGCAGCTCCCAGCCGGGAGTCGGAGGAGGAGCAGAGCCCCGAGCCCCAGGTGAGCGCAGACCTCGTGCGCTCCGGGTGGCGCGGTCCGGGTCGAGCACTCCCGGGCGAGAGGCGCGCCCCTTCGCTCTCCCGTGCCTCCCCTCGCGTTTCCTCGGCCCTCTTCGGGCCCGAGAGGCGCCCACCCTCCGGACTTCGATCGCGGAGGCGCTCGCCGAAGCCGCGGACCCGGACCAGCGCGGCACCCCGCCCAGCGCGCCCACCATGCGCCTCAACAGCTCGGCGCCCGGCTCCCGGGGCGCCGACCTCTTCCCGCTGCCGCCGTCGTCGGGGCTGGAGGCGGTTCTGCTGGCCCCGAACTTCGACAATGGCTCGGGCAACGCGTCGGAGCTCCGGCCAGCGTCGCCCACAAGCGATCTGGACGTGAACACGGACATCTACTCCAAGGTGCTGGTGACTGCCGTGTACCTGGCGCTGTTCGTGGTGGGCACGGTGGGCAACTCGGTGACGGCGTTCACGCTGGCGCGCAAGAAGTCGCTGCAGAGCCTGCAGAGCACCGTGCACTTCCACCTGGGCAGCCTGGCCCTCTCCGACCTGCTCATCCTGCTGCTGGCCATGCCCACCGAGCTGTACAACTTCATCTGGGTGCACCACCCCTGGGCCTTGGGCGACGCCGGCTGCCGGGGCTACTACTTCCTCCGGGACGCCTGCACCTACGCCACGGCCCTCAACGTGGCCAGCCTGAGCGTGGAGCGCTTCCTGGCCATCTGCCACCCCTTCAAGGCCAAGAGCCTCATGTCCTGCAGCCGCACCAAGAAGTTCATCAGCGCCATCTGGCTGGCGGCCGGCCTGCTGGCGGTGCCCATGCTCTTCACCATGGGCCTGCAGAACCGCAGCGCCGATGGCCAGCACCCCGGTGGCCTGGTGTGCACGCCCATCGTGGGCACTGCCACCATCAAGGTGGTCATCCAGGTGAGCAGCCTCTTCCGGGGGTGGGGTGGGGAGCGAGGGCTGGGATAGAAACGGGGGTCTCACCCGGGGCCAAGGTTGCTAGGCAGCCCTTCAGGAAGAACCCCAATGCGTCTCTTTCCTTCACCCCCCAAAGTCGGTCCTGTCTGCGTACCCACGGGATTCAGGGAGCTGGAGAAACGGCCTTGAGAAATGTTACTCCGGGGAAGCTGGAGAGAGGATGGGGGAGGCAGGGGCCCGGGGGGGGGGGGCAGCCGACCCCTATCGTCCCGCCTTTCACACCGGGGTTGCCAGGTCTCAGCCCTTTACCGCATCCTTTCCTTCGTCAAAGGGGGCAGGAACCTCAGGTCATGACCTCCCTGGGGGCCCCAGAGCGGCCTCGCTGCCTCTAGATTCCCTGAGCTGTCAGATAAACTTGTGTGCTGCCCACGCAGTCTTCCTGAAGAGAGTCCTTCTCCTGGGCTTCTCAAATAGCCTCGTGTCCCCAGAAGGCTGGGTGGGTCTGTCTCCTCCACAGCAGACGCCCCCGGGCTGCTGCCCCGTGCTGCTGCCCCGGGCTTCCTGGCTGCCCTGCGGCCCACACTCGGGAGACTGGGCCAGCATGGCGCTTGGTTTAGCCTGAGTTTCTTCACCTGTGTGATGAGTGGTGCAGGGCTCTGATCTCAGCGGGCAGAGGGCTGGGGGGGGGGGGGGGACTGGACGGGCCAGCAGGCTCCTGGTGCAGAGAAAGAGGTCGGAGCACCATCATTGATGGTGGTGGTGACCGTGTCGTCCCTGCTGGGAAGATCCTGAGGTGTCTGGGCATGGTGGCAGGTGGGGGGAGAGGGGGGCTGTGAGGTGAACAAGACCCCAGCAACCAGGTGCCTTCCGAGGGTCTGAGCAAAGTGCCACGGAAAACCAGCTGAGACCCCACCTTGGCAATGGGCTTGAAGGAGGGGCCTAGCAGGGTGGGAGATCAGCCCCCTACCCCCAACAGAAGGCTTGTCAGGCAGGGACCACAGCCATGGTGGTGCGGGGAGGGGTCGGAAAGGCCAAGGGGCAGAGGGTCCACTGTCCCTGTCTCGCTGTCCTCTCAGGCCCGAGTCGGACCTGCCCCCCAGGCGTGTTGCTGTGCATCTGAAGCCCAGGGGGCCACGTGCGGGGTGAGGGCAGCAGAGGGGGCCGCGTGCGGGGTGAGGGCAGCAGAGGGGGCCGCGTGCGGGGTGAGGGCAGCAGAGGGGGCCGCGTGCGGGGTGAGGGCAGCAGAGGGGGCCGCGGGCGGGGTGAGGGCAGCAGAGGGGGCCGCGGGCGGGGTGAGGGCAGCAGAGGGGGCCGCGTGCGGGGTGAGGGGCAGCAGAGGGGGCCGCGTGCGGGGTGAGGGCAGCAGAGGGGGCCGCGGGTGCTGTGGTCTGCACGTCAGTCCCTGGGCTGTGGCCGTGGGGGCCACTCACGCTGCGGGTCCCCCTCGCCTGCGCTGAGGACTTGTGGCTGCAGATGTCCCTGTGTGGACAGCCCCCTTTCCCCAGTAGCCACACGGACCAGGGATGAGTCAAGACAAGGCTGACTCGCCACACTCCCTGTGCGAGAAGCACACAGCCCCACGCAGGGTGAACCCAGTGCGAGCCACCCTTCCCCTTCTGTGGGTCCCCATTTTCTTCCCCGAGAGGTCTTTGACTGGCTGTGCCCCGGGGCCTCTCTGGTCGGCGTTGGGGGAACCGAGGGGCAGCAGCAGCCATGCCATCTGCCCTTGAAGGTGAAACGTGGCAGGTTCAGGTCAGCAACGCGCTGCCCACCCAGGGGATGTCTCCACGCAGACCCCCCAGGGCTCAGCCATCATCAGAACCAGAGCGGAGGGAGCACAGCTCCCCAACCCAGGAGGCATCCTCTTCTGCTTCCCCGTGGACCCTCAGTCAGTCCCACAGATCAGACACCTCACTGGCATCTCTCCAACCTCCCGAAGGGCCATTCCTCTGAGTCCTGGGGCCACAGGCCGTGACACCGGCAGCCTGGGGCACGCCCCGGCCACTTGTCACTCAGTGACGGTCTGCTGAGTGTTGACCACGGACTGGCCCCACATCTGAGCCCACAGGTGTGAACATTTGTGAGCTTCCATTTTTCCTTAAGGGCCTCAGCTGCGCACAGACGGGCCGCTTAGGAGACGCTGGTCCATCCGAGTCTGACAGCCCCCACGGGGCTGCCACAGCTGGCTGCTCCCTGCGCTGGGACGATGTCCCTTGCAGGGACGTGGCCTTGGGATGCCGCCTGCCTCTCTTCTGTGCCCCCATCCGCCCTCTCAGGAGAGGTTTCTCGGGGAAGGGGCTATTATGTTCCTGCTTGGCCTTCCTGACCACTTGACTGGTCTGGGCAAACTTCCACTGTTTTCAAAGTGACATCTGGCCCGAGAGGTGCTGGGTGCCTGCATCTGTGCGTCTCCCTCTCGTCCTCCGTGTGTGGAGGTGTCGGCCAGTCCCATGGTCCCCTTGTTCCACCACGAGGCTTCTCCTAACCGCCACACAGTGGGTCCCTCCCGGGTGCTTGCACACAGGTCCTATTTAGAAATGAGGTGGCTTGGCGGGCAGATTTCTGAGCCACTTTGAATAATCCTGGGCTTTTCCTGGGCGTAGCCACAGCTGAGCGGCGATGGTGGGGGAGACAGAGCTGCCCCTCGGCCAGCAACGGCTCTCCAGCCCCCGGCCGGGTCAGCACGGTGACTGCTGCACTTCCTGGTCCAGTCTTCCCCGCACCCACCCCAGCCCCCATCCTTCCAAACAGACTGCTGGTCACAGGGCCAATTGCAGAAGTGGGTGGCACTGCGTGGGTGGCCAGCCGCGTGCTGGTCCCGTGAGGAAGTTCCTCGGAGGGCGTCTCCCGACCGTCCACCCAGGCGTCCCCGAGCTGCTCACCGTCCACGCGTGGCCCTGCCCCCGTGGGCTGAGTGAGTCACGCTGAGTCCCCTGCAGTTCCGGCCAGCCCCTGTGCTCTGACCTTGGCTGTGTGACAGGTCCAGGCTTCCAGTGGGGCAGGGCCCCGTGTTGGGTCACACCGTGGCTGTCCACTGTGCAGCTATGGGTGGGGAAGGCAGTGAGCTCAGACGGGCAGAAGCCTGGGGAGTCTGCACATCCCACTCAGACCCGACCTGGCCAGGTGCTGTCCAGCCTCTGGCATCACCAGGCGGGAGCCTGTGAGACCTGCTGTGGAGCAGCTGCTGAGGGCTGGCCGTTTTCCAGGGCCTGGGGCTTCGCAGCAGGTCCATGCCGGTGCCTCTCCTGGGGCCCTTTCTCGTCATCTGCCTTTGCAGAAAACCTCTGTCAGATTCAGTGCAAACGACACGCCCCTCACTGACAGGTGGGCCGGAATGCACAAGGGTCCCTGGGCGGGGTGCCCCTCCCCTGGGGGGAGCTGAGAGTGTCCCACGAGGGGCTCATGACCCACACCCACCTGCTCAAAGGCCACTGGCATGTTGGCCCAAAGCAGCACCAAGGGTTCGTTAGAGTCTGACATGGTTCTGCAGAAGCAGAGGCAGCAAGACAAGACCTGTCTCCGCAGAGGGGAGAAAATCGGTTCCCATGAAATCAGGCCATCGATCTCCCCCCACGGGTCCCTGCCCTGCGCCACCAGCAGCAGCCATCGATCTCCCCCCACGGGTCCCTGCCCTGCACCACCAGCAGCGGCCATCGATCTCCCCCCACGGGTCCCCTGCCCTGCGCCACCAGCAGTGGCCGGCGGCCTCCCCCCACGGGTCCCTGCCCTGCACCACCAGCAGCGGCCAGTGATCTCCCCCCACGGGTCCCTGCCCTGCACCACCAGCAGCGGCCAGCGATCTCCCCCCACGGGTCCCTGCCCTGCACCACCAGCAGCGGCCAGCGATCTCCCCCCACGGGTCCCTGCCCTGCACCACCAGCAGCGGCCTGCGATCTCCCCCCACGGGTCCCTGCCCTGCACCACCAGCAGCGGCCAGCGATCTCCCCCCACGGGTCCCTGCCCTGCACCACCAGCAGCGGCCGGCGGCCTCCTCCCCACGGGTCCCTGCCCTGCACCACCAGCAGCGGCCGGCGATCTCCCCCCACGGGTCCCTGCCCTGCACCACCAGCAGCGGCCGGCGATCTCCCCCCACGGGTCCCTGCCCTGCACCACCAGCAGCGGCCAGTGATCTCCCCCCACGGGTCCCTGCCCTGCACCACCAGCAGCGGCCAGCGATCTCCCCCCACGGGTCCCTGCCCTGCACCACCAGCAGCGGCCAGCGATCTCCCCCCATGGGTCCCTGCCCTGCGCCACCAGCAGTGGCCGGCAGCCTCCCCCCACGGGTCCCTGCCCTGCACCACCAGCAGCGGCCAGTGATCTCCCCCCACGGGGCCTCCCCCCACGGGTCCCTGCCCTGCGCCACCAGCAGCGGCCGGCGATCTCCCCCCACGGGTCCCTGCCCTGCACCACCAGCAGCGGCCGGCGGCCTCCCCCCACTGGTCCCTGCCCTGCGCCACCAGCAGCGGCCAGCGATCTCCCCCCACTGGTCCCTGCCCTGCACCACCAGCAGCGGCCAGCGGCCTCCCCCCACGGGTCCCTGCCCTGCGCCACCAGCAGTGGCCGGCGGCCTCCCCCCACGGGTCTCTGTCCTGCGCCACCAGCAGCAGCCAGCAGCCTCCTCCCTGCACGGCACCCCAAGAGCACCCATCTATCTCCCTGTTCACTCCCCTCCTGTGCCAATGGAAGGGCATTTGTTTCCAGGCGTGAGCTGTAAGTTTGCACACGCAATGTGAGCGTACAGTGTCATTTATCCTGAGCAGAGACAGGAGTCAAGATGGCTGGGACGTACGGTGAACTCAGTCCTGGGGTCACAGAGATTTTCTTCTCTGCTGTCTTCTAGAATCTTTATGGCTTTATGTCTTATATTTTAGGTTTAGGATCCTTTTTTTTTTTTTTTTAGCAAGAGAGACAGGAAGGGAGAGAGATGAGAAGCATCAATTCTTTGTTGCAGCACCTTAGTTGTTCATTGATTGCTTTTTCATATGTGCCTTGACCAGGGGCTCCTGCAGAGCAAGTGACCCCTTGCTCAATCCAGTGACCTTGGGCTCAATCCAGTGACCTTGGGCTCAAGCCAGCGACTTTGGGCTTCAAGCCAGCGACCTTTGGGCTCAAGCCAGTGCCCATGGGGTCATGTCTATGATCCCACGCTCAAGCCAGCAACCCTGCGCTCAAGCCCGATGAGCCCACGCTCAGTCCAGAGACTTTAGGGTTTCGAACCTGGGTCCTCTGCATCCCAGGATGACACTCTACCCACTGCGCCACCCCTGGGCAGGCAGGATCCATTTCGAGTTAATTTTTCTACAGGGTGTGAACTATGAGTACCTTTTTTGTGTGTGTGTGCACAGAGATAATTACACGGTCAGTGCTCCTTGTGAAAAGACAGGCTCCTCCCAGTGAATGTTTTCAGCACTTTAATCAAAAACGAACTGCTCTCCTGTGTCCAGACTCGCCCGTTCCTCTCGTCACTGTCTGAACTGTCCCCAGAGTTGATTCCCGTAGTCCTGTAGTCTTTCGAGGACCGTGAGTCCTCCAACTTCCCTCTTCTTTCCCAAACCGCCTGGCTGTCCTGGGCCCTTCGCTTCCCATGCCAGTTTTAGAATCAGCTTTTCAATCCACGCGTGCAAGAGGCCGGCAGCGGTTCCGCCTGGGCCATGCTGACCTCCGGGCCCACCGGCAGTGGTTCCGACTGGGCCGTGCTGACCTCCGGGCCCACCGGCAGCGGTTCCGACTGGGCCGTGCTGACCTCCGGGCCCACCGGCAGCGGTTCCGACTGGGCCGTGCTGACCTCCGGGCCCACCGGCAGCGGTTCCGACTGGGCCGTGCTGACCTCCGGGCCCACGAGGGAGACACGGTGTGTAACGCGGAGCCTGTGACCCACGAGGTCAGGCCGGCGCTCTGTGTGCTCGGCCTCTTCCACTGATCCCATCAGACGTTGCCCGTGTGGAGCCTACGTGTGCATAAACCCCTTTGTATGGTTCCCGTGACGGGAACCGTGCTCTCGCCGTGGACACACATCCTGGAGCCTCCAAGGCCCAGCGTTCCCATGCAGGCTGGATACCCCCCCCACACACACACACACACCTTCCCTCGCTGTTCTCGTGGTCGACTGATCCCCCCTGCTTAATGGAGTCCCCCTTTTCTATTTCTTTGCAAACCTAGGGGGTCTTATTTATACTGGACATTGTGAGTGGCATGTTGAAGAGGCTGTGGGTCTGCTGTCTTTCTCTGAGGAGTGAGCACACTCTTGGTCTAGCTGGCCGGTCCATGGCAGACCGATCTCTTGACCTTGGGCAGACTCGGTTTTGCTCCTCAGGGGTGCAGCCCCCTGGAAAGCCAGGCCCTTCTGTCTTGTGAGGGCTCCTCTGTGGATTAGTGTCACTTTGACGTAGGTTTCCAGGGGCGGGGGGGGAGGTATGGACTGTCCCCTCGGGGGTGACCCTTACTCCTCAAATATGCACTTGCTGAGGTCTCAGCGGGACACTTGGGGTGCCAGTGAAGCCTCTCCCCTCCAGCTCCGCCCGATGGCCAGCTGCCCTCCCCAAAGCCTTTCAAGGTTCCGTCCGTGCACACAACCCTGCCAGCCCACAACCAGAGGCGAGCCCCTCACAGGCTTGTGAACACCCCCCCATCCCACAGGGGTCCCCCCTTCCGGTGCCTTGCTGTACGGGTTCAAGCCAAGCCCGGTCTCCCATCTCTGCCCCCCTCAGCTAGAATAGCCAAGCTCTACCAATACCCCAGCTCCTAACGTCACAGTGGGACACATGTCCCCAAGAAGAGAAAGGGGTGACTGTGGGGCTCACCGCATGCGTCCCCCGCCCTCGGGGGCCACAGTCTCGCAAGGCGGCTTGTCTGTAGGAACAGCTGTTTATACAGGAGACACTGTCCAGGACCCCAAGAGGGAGTCTTGCTGTGGATTCTTAAACACTGCCCACTTTCAAAAATATTCGAGGTAGTTTATGGTAGGAGACTGGTTCAAAAGAATTATTAAAACAATGTTGCAAAAAAGGATACAGAACAAGAAACACTGTCACCCCCAGGAACAAAGCAGAAGGTAGCCAGCACCAGTGTTTGGGTTAAATCTTAGACTGAGACTTAAGAAAAAGAACAACATTGTTTACACTGAAACATTTTTTTTTAGTGCATCCTCTGTTAAAAGGTGTATTTATTGTACATTCCAGCCACTCTCCCTGGACCTGGTTCATGGTTACGAGCGTTTTTCAGACAGCTTTGTGTTCTTGTAACTCAAGAATGGCCCCGAGCTTTGCAGAGTCCCAGGCTGGGAGGGAGGGAGCGAGCCCCTTTCAGGGACTGTTAGGTTGTGACTGCTCTGGGTGGTAGCAGGCGCGGAATGCCAAGTCTGGAGCGTAATTCTCCGGCTGTTTGGCAGGCCCACAAAGCCTCTGGCTCCTGCGGGTCAGCAGAGAACGAGAGTTTGTCTGGGTCATGTCATTTGGGAGACCCGTGTGTCGGGCCATCCAGAACCTGCTGGTCTGGGGCCAAGCTCAAGGACTGGCTGGGCTGTGAGTCAGTCGGCCCAGGCTGCGTGCCCAACAGGATGTGCTTGGTCGGAAGCCGCTGTCAAAGGGTCAGTAATTTATCCCCTGGACGAGGGAGAAGCGATTGCCTCTGTACTGACCACTCCTCCTGGGACCTTCAGATCTGGGTTCACCTGCCTCTCCCGCCGCCGTCGGTTACTTCTGGGAGCACTTCACAGGGAGGGGTCCCCAGGAGGGGGCGGGGGTCCAGCCTGGGGACCCTCTCGAACACACCGCCTGGAGACACCACCCCCTCTGGACCATCCTCGGTGTGGGGCGCCTCGTAACTTCCCCTGTGTACTCCCCCACTCCAGCCGTGGGCCTGGGGCGGCAGGACCAGCCCACAGGGAAGCACTCGGCTTCCAGTGAGCTTGTTCTGCTGGCTGCCAGGGGGCCTGCCCATCTTCCCGTGACAGCAGGTCAGAAGCTCAGGCACCAGCCATCAAGGCTGGGGACAGAACAGGGAGCCTGTGAGCAGGGGCTCGGGCCGCTGAGTCTTGGCCACCCTGTGCCCATCTGACTTTGGCAGGAGGCGGGAGGGAGGGAGGCACCCAGAGGCCCCTCTGTGGGCACAGGCTGGCACCCTGACTGACTCACTCCAGACTCTGCTCAGCCCCGGGGCCCCTTTCGTGGAGGTGGACTGTCCTCTCTGAGAGCTTGAGCCACCCCAGGGGACGTCTGCCCCCCTCCAGGCTGCGTGGAGTTTGGAGGAGGAGGGATAGGTTTGCAAAAGCCCCAGGCAGCCGCAGTGAGCTGCTGAATGGACACTTGAATGGTGATCCGGGGCCAGACAGGGCCGCAGCCAAAGCAGCTTCTCTGAACCAGGAGGTGCCTCTGAGGTCCCCACCCGTCAGGCCCGCCTGCAGACTAGACGTGGACAATGGCGGAGTGCTTAAACAAGGTCAGCCGTCTCGTGCTTCCTGCAATCCATCGTCCTGACAGCTGGTTCAAAGGACCCCGGACCCAGAAACACTCAGAAAACTTCATGCAGCACCCAGGGTGGGTCCTTGTGTTTTGAAAACCTTCTCACCCCAAACACCTTTGGTCATTCAGGACACTGGAAACTGCAGGGGTCTCTTGAGCAGACATACTAGTAGCCTGGGGTTGTGGTCACAGAGCCTTGTCCCTGCCCCAGGTCTGACCAGACAGGGGCCAACAAGGAGCTCTCCTCTGGCCTGGGACCTACCACATTCCACTGAGACTCAGCCGGGACAGCAGCCCTGGGACTCACGCCCCTGGCCACCATCCCACAGCCTAGGGGGGGTGCCTCCATGGTGGACATTTAACGCATTTAGAAACAATTTCAGCTCTTCCTGGTGGGACCTCCTATTGAGTTCTAGAAATTCTCCCCTGACCTTTTAAACTACTTCACAAAAGAGATGGGACACCCTTGGTTCACCGCCTCTCCTCAGAGTTGTGAGCTGGGGTCACGCCTCGGGAGCCACAGTGAAAAGCAAAGCACGGATGTGCCAGGAATCAGACATGTGTCTCTGGGGAAGCCCCGGTTTCCAGGGGCCAGACCCCCGGCCACAGCTGTCTGGGAAGGTCCTCTTCCTTCGCCAATAAATTAAACTCACTTTCATTTCTCCTGTCCTGCGGAAATGGCTACAGTCAGAGAGGACGGGCTCTTGATGACAAAGACCAGGGAGGGGCCTGACTCTGTGGAACCCCTCGCTCTGCATTCATATTCTACCTGTAAAAAGGGTCCGGTGTCCCCGCCTCCTGCACGCGGTGGTCCCAGGAGACCCCAGTGGGCCTTTCAACACAGGAAGACGCTTCACAAGCACAGACGGTTTTCTTCATCACAGTTACCGATCAGGTTCCGAGCGGTGCCATCATCTACCAATAACAGGGGACCGGAAACACAGAATCAGGACGCCTGCTTGTCACCTCACGGCATGGGAGGCTGCAGGGGCCGTGAGATGCTCGGGGCCCACGTGTGTCGCTGCCGCCAGCGCTTTGAATGTGACACCGTCCGCATAGGGGGTTTCTTGGAAGCCAGCAGGCCGCGCCTGCCTCTGTCTGTCCCCGGAGTCTGGTTGGGAAACTAGCTACCCCGAGGGCTGGGGGAAGCATAGAAGGAGTGGGCTTAGCCTCTGCTGTGCTCATGGGTCCTAAAGCCTCCAGGTGCCCCTGGATGGGGAAACGTTCTTTCTCTGAAATCAGCTCAGGTCACACCAGTGCCCACCCCCCCCACCCCCGTGCCAGGGTCAGGTGCAGACCCCACAAACTTGTCACTGCACGTGGTGGGCTCTGCACTCTGCCTCAGCCTCTGGCACCTGATCCCTCTGCCCCAGCCTCAGATCTCCACGTCAAGATGGCAGTATGGGGTGGGGTGGGGTGGGTAGGGCGGGGGGAGGCAGATCTGGCAGAGGGAGCCGGTTTCAATGAGGCTTGGCCAGGAGTTTGCTGGGAACAGGTGGGTCTGAGTGTCAGAGTGCAGTGTGTTGCAAACAGCTTGTCTCTGCCACCAAAAATAAACAAGGCTGTCACCGCCTGGGACAGCGGCTTCCTTCCCCGAGATGGACCGTCCAGCAGGCGGGTCTGGGGCCCACGTCTGCGCTTGGCGAAGGCTGCAGGCGCTCAGCGGGAGCGGCTCTGACGGGTGTCCCCGTGGATGACCACCGGGCGGTGGAACAACTGTGCGGGCAGCACAGACAGGGCAGCCAGACATGAACTCCACAAGAACTCGCGGCCAAGGTGGCTGGAGGGAGAGCCTTGGGCTGGACGTCGTGGGCCCTGGGACAGTCGTCATCGTCTCTGGCCCACAAGCTTTTACAGTAGACGGCCCCTGCGTTGTGAGGATTCGCACAGACAGGGCAGGCAGGGGCCGTATCCTGCTCAGCCTGTGCCCCTCGACCCAGGGCGGGACCCAGGTCTGCCGGAGCCCCTTGAGGCCAGCGTGGAGCTGAGGGAGGGGGCCCTGGGCCTGTGCCAGACGGCCACACAGCCACCTCCGATTGAAGATGAGTCCCCTCCCTGCTCCCCACTCCCTGTCTCCAGTTCCCTGGCTCGTCTCCGCTCCCGCCCTCTCTCCTCTCCTGGGGTCGCGGTGGCTTGAGGACAATGCTGACATCTGGGTGGGGCAGTGGTCAGACTTGTCACATCATGGCGGAGGGCGCGGGGCCACAGCCGGCTGCATCTCCTCCCAGGAACCATTAAGACAAACCCTCGCTGCCGCCGTATCTCATGTCATGAATATTCATACATCATGAATATTCATGTAGGTATGGGACTTGCAGATTCTGGTGATTTAAATGTCGTAAACAGTGTGCGAGCGTGTTTTCGGGGAGAAGATCTGTCAGAGAAAATGAACCTTGATCACCAGTCATAACGGGGAGACCGCAGCCCTGGTCCCAGCGAGGCCGCCCCATGCCCCTCCCCACGATCGTCTTGCAAGGTCATGGCTCTGGGGGCTCAGAAACTAGCACCAGCTGGGCACAGGCGGAGTCACGCCTCCCAGGTGGTCCCCTGGCACAGCCTTGCCCCCCCCACCATGGTCTGCGAGTGCAGACCCCACACACACACACACACACACACACACACAGGGGAGTCAGGCCAGGATCCATTCTAGCTTTCCAGGTCGGGTGGAAAGTTCTAGAAAACGCTGGGCTTCAGTAGACAATGCTCAGGGCTCTTCCACCCGACCTGAAGCGGGGGTCGTTGGGAAGAGCAGTGCGTGGTGGTGGTCCGTCCTACTTCTTGGGATGGGAGAGTGAGAGACGGAGAGGGCGAGGGAGGGGACACCACCCTCTGATGGTCCCCTCACGACTTCGGTCTCAGCTGAGGAGGCAGAAGGTTCCCAGCAGGGTGGGCAGACCGGCGCGAGGAGTCATCCCTGTGAAGAGCACGGGCGTGATCGGTGCCCCATCTCAGGGAGGCGGTGGCTCCGACCCCTGGGCGGCCGCACCAGCTACACTGTTTCCAGGCGTTGGTGATACAGCTGCCGGAAAGTTCTACATCTCACTGGCGGTTAGCGCTGTGTGCGTCGGGCTGGTCTGCGGGGGACGCCGCCCGGCTGCGTGCGCACGGGTGTGCGGGGTTTCGCGCGTGTGCGGTGGGTGGTTGTGCAGAGCCAGCCCCCCCGCGGTTCAGGTTAGGCGCCCTGGCTTGGGACCGCACATCCCCCCCCCTTTGCCAGCTGCTTTGACTGTGTGTGTGGGTCCCCCAAATTCATGTGTTGAAATCTAAGCCCCCATGTGATGGTGGGTGGAGAGAGGACCTTGGGAAGGTGATGAGGTCATGAGGGTGCATTCCCCATGATGAGGTCGGAGAGCCCCCGGCCCTCCTTCTGCACCAGAACCTGTCCCCGCCAGCACCCCGACCTGGGATTTCCCCTCCAGCGCGGTGAGGAAGGGGTGTCTGTTGTCTGAGAGTCACTGTGTCCCGGGCGCTTTGTTAGAACGCCGGAGCTGAGACAGCAGCCGTTCATTCATGTATTCACCCACACAGTATCTGAGTGACAGGCTCTGTTCCCTGGCAGCCAACTGTGCGGTGTGCGTGTAGGGAGGGGGGAGAGCCAGCAACCAGGAGAACAAACCTGTACCCTCGGAACGAAAGGGGACAGTGGCCGACCCGCCCGGCCCTCCCCGCGTGCTCAGGTGACAGCTGGCTCTCTGGGTCTGGGCAGGGAGGGGCAGCAGTGCCGGGCGCTGCGGAGCCTGCCCGGCTGTGCCAGCGAGGTCAGCCTGTCCCCACATGGTCCTGGCTTCCCGGCCAGCCCCATTCACAGGTCTGCAAACTGCCCCTATTTCAGGACTTCGGTGGCGGAAGGGGCGGGGAGCCCACAGAATCCCTCATTTGCTTTTCTCAAAGGCTGCCGGGCGGCTGGGCCAGATTGTGGCTCTCGCCAACAAAAGAACCCCAGCGATACGGGCTCGCAGTGCTCCGCGTCTGACAAATGAACCAATTATGTCTTTGTGACAAACCGTTATTAGGAGGGAGATTACATTCCTTCCGTGGGTGTTGGAACGGTGCAGATGGGAGTGGCCCTGGGACAGGATCAGACAGACGCCTGGCTGGGGGGGGGGAACAGCCTCCCCATCGCACCCCCCAAAGCCGGAGCTGGTGGCTGAGGGCCAGGAGCAAGCCCGTCGGCCTGCAAGGCTGCCCTCCCTGCTGAGGGTGGGGTCCTCTGGGTGGACCAGCCCCCTCCCACCCCCTTTGTTTATAGGCAGGGAATAACAAGGACCAGGACGCTGGCCCACCTTCCTCCTCACTCCAGGTCTAGAAACACAGCGCTCTGGGCCCTGCCCCCACGGTGACCCGTCCGGAACGCACGTGTGCAGAGGACGCTGGCTGGGATCCGCTGGCCTTGTGTCTCGTGGAAGCCTGTCACAGGGCAGAGAGAAGCATGACCTTGAAGTGATGTGTGTGTTGTGCCCAGGATGTGCCCCGGGGCGATGCTGACACCATGCGGGCCCTCCAGCTGCACCTGTCTGTCTGTCCCTCTTCCCTTCCAACTCATTCTGTCCCGTGAGCCCGGCACAGCCAGGCTCACCGGCACCGTGGGGGCTGAGTGGGGGAGGGGGCCGTCGTTTCCGTCGGACTCGCTCCTCATCGCAGCCGTTCCGGTGAGAAGCCTCCAGGAGGGGGTGTGAGCTGAAGGAGCTCAGTGTCACATCCTGGGGTGTTAGCCCAGAGCACAAGGTCCCCTCCATGACCTCCATGCCCAAAGGCGGGTCAAGGGGAAGAAACAGCCAAACGCTGGCTGAGTTGGGGTGAGTCCCTTCTTCCCCCCTTGGGGGTCTCGGGGGACGCGGGTGGCCCTGCTCCCGGCCCTGGTCCGTCGGCCACCGGGCTCCGAGTTCACCATAACCAGATTCACCTGAAGCAGGGATGGAGCGCTAATTCCACTGCAAGGAGCTGAGGCGCTGGGTACAGAGCCAGACGTCCACAGGGAGCCGGGCACCGACTCTGCCGGTGGACGGTGATTCGAAAGCGGGAGGAACAGGATATTTGCTAAACCGCCCACACAATTACATGGCAGAACAACACTGGAAATCGTGGGGCCAGGACTCAGCTGCTGGCCGTGGCGGGCATGGAGAAGGGCACACAGGCGGGCACACAGGAGGGCACACAGGAGGGCACACAGCCCCCAGGCCCAGCTGGCTTCAGCTGCACGTGGGGGGGGGGCACTGCTCTTTCTAAACAGATTCTGAAGCCCGGTGTGTTCCTGCTCGGGACTCACGCCCGAGGGCACAGCGTGTCCCGGATTTGCAGGACCCCGCTGTCCCACAGCGGAGGGATTTTGAACGACTGCCTGGATATACCCCCTCAGCCCTGTGCAGCCCCCTGGCGTGGCGAGGAGCATGCTCTCCGTGGCTGGACTCTGTCCAGAGCACCTGCGAAGCCTCCCAGACATTTTGTGCTGAGGGAGTTGGCACCACTTGGATCTCTTGGACTCAGATTTAGTGCCCGACACCTTAGCAAACGGCTCAGCAAACCCTGGTCCTGTCAGCTCGTATCTGAGTGGCGGGATAAGCGGCAGCCGGTGTCGATGAACAGGGAGCCAACCCTCTAGACAGACGTGGTCACAAGCGAGAAAGCAGTCACTATCCCAGTGTGAAGTGTGGGTGGGCTGTGGTCTCAGGCTGTTAGCTAACCACTGAGCTTCCTTCTTGCCCCCAGTCTTGCCTCACCCACGGGGGTGAGGGCCGCGTCCCAGGGACTGGAGTCCACGCCCCTGCTCTTGCTAACTGCTCTGACACTTGTCCTTGCCAAAGATTTTTCTTAACACACACCCCCTTTGTTGCTACTGGGCAGATGTCCCACTGATCTGAACACGGTCGTGGCTTTCTAGCCAGCAGATACTTAAAAACATGGCAAATAGGCCCACACCCTCAGTGGCCTGCCGCTCTGTGCAGACGGCTTCCACGCAGTTCTGAGAGGTGCTGGCATGGCCGAAAAGCGACTGTCCACCCAGCTGCTGCGTCCGGAGCAGATAACAAGCCCCACCACCCACCCAAACTGTCGGCCACGGCTGGGCTCTCCCCCAGTGCCCATCCTGTGTCCTGCCCCTCCTGGAGGACACCTCCTCGGGCATAAGTGGAGGGGGTGGACAGGCACATTGGGAAGGCCCTTTTCCTAATCCGATTGAGGGTCTCCCAGCAGCCGGGCTGGTGCCAGAGGCGCAGTCCAGCCAGGAGCAGACAGGATGTGGCTACAGAGGGGCACGCTCAAGCTGTGGCCTCTGTGCCAATGGCACTGCCCGGTGTGTGTGGGGGGGGGGGGAGACACCCTTGTATGAGGGCTGGAGGGGGCACGTTCCTGCAGAGATCACAGGCTGCCCACCTGCCCCTCACCAGAGGACAGGAAGGGTCTGGGGATGCAGTGGAGTGGCTTCTGCTTCTGGCGGGCTTGGTCCCTCCCTGCCCGTCCCAGGTCCCCTCCCCCAGCCCAGACGCCTCTCCACCCGGGCAGCCCCGGCCGGTGTGACGGTCACTGTCCGTGGTGCTGAATCCCGGGCCTCCTGGGACTTGAGCGTTCTCTCTCTGCACCGAGTCCGCAGGGACTCTGGGGCAGCCTCTCCCTGACGCTGCAGACAAACCAGAGGGGAGCCCAGCCACCAGGCGAAGCAGAGGCTGGGAGGAGAGAGAGGTGGACAGAGGTTCGGCCCGGAGAGGTCACTGAAGAGTAGAAGTTACTCTAAAAAATTTGCAGTTACCTCCCCCCTCAAAATTGTCCCCTCTGGGAAGCTGGGGGTGGCAAGCACTCAGCAAAGCTTCACTGATAAGGACGGGTCCCTCGCCCTGGTCTGGCTGTCACCCGTGCCCTGCACGCTCCTTGCGCTTGTCCTCTCTGCTGTAGACTGGCCCGAGATGTATGAAAGGAGCGTTCCGCCGTGGTTCCGACCGAGTCTGGGCTCAGAGCCCGGTCCGCATTTGTTCTTCTGTAAAGACGAGGATGCCAGTAGCTGCCGCCTCGCAGACTCGAAGAGCCTGTCCACTGTGGAGACAGGGGAGCTCTGAGTGTGGCGTCTAACTCGTAGAAAGCACCCCGTTACTGGTTAGCTAGAGGCTGCGTGCCAGCTGGAAAGGGGGGGGGGGGTTGAGAACAGTGTTTTTCAACCACCAGAAATGTCATGCCAACCCACGAAGGAGTTAACCACCCTGGTGTTGCATGAAGATTATGGACCCAATGATCTTAATCAAATTCATGTATGCTCAGAGTGATTTCCGCCTCAGCAGTCCCTGAAATAATTCTCCTATTTTCAATGGTCCCCAGACGTAAAAAGGTTGAAAACCACTGGTGTAGAAGCACCAAGTGTCCTTTATTATATTGAGCCCAAATCTGCAGATTCGAGCTACCTAATGGCGAGCTGACCAAACCCTGTAGAGCTGAGATTCGTGGCCCGAAGCAGCTATGATCAGTCCTAAGCTGCACACAACCCTCTGGGCCCCTCCCCACGGTGGTCTTTCAGGCAATAGGATGACTCACACAGCCCGTCTGTGTCCCTACCCTGTCCTGTCTCCTGGTCCTCCATGTGTGGCTCAGGAATGCCGGAAGTTCTGGGGACATGTGAGGTCTCCGCCCCCGAGCCACACCATGGACTTCTCCTCGGACGCTGGGTCCTCAGCGCACCCTCCTCGCCGATCCGTCCTGTTTTCTATATGCTTGTCTCTATGGACCGTGTGTGTCCTGCTGGGCAGCAGACCTTTGGATATGGGGTCCCGGCGGCACCCCGAGCATCCAGGTGCTCATTAGATGAGGGACAACCGAGAACAAAGCCTCACCCTAGACGGTGTTACCCTCGGGACATTCTGGACTGTCCCCTTGAGGGACCCCTTCTCTCTCGGCTGTGGCCCACTGAGGTCTGCCCCCTGCAGCACCTGCAGCCCAGGGCATCGAGGTGACAAGTGTGTGGTTGTCACGTGACCGTGGGGGCGAGGACCCAGGAACCTGTCACAGCGCACATGCACGGAGGGAGGGGGAGGGAGTGTCCCCAGCTCACGACGGGAGCGTGGCGTCAAGGTCTGGATGCATCATCACATCAACCGCCTGGATGTTTGTTTTTCATGCGCAGCTGCATGGCCGTGACTGTGACCGTGACACAGCGACTGTGGAATGACTTGGGTCATTGTTCCCACCCTGGAAGCTCCGGGCACTGACTTCACTTCAGCCCTTGGGGGGTCCGAGGAGGGTCCTCCTGGAGTCTGCCGTGGAGGTTAGAAGGAGGTGGGCCCCGTGAGCCCGGGCCTGGCTGGGGCCGGTCGTCCGCTGGGAGGTCCCCCTGCCAGGCCAGCCGAGGGGGAGCCAGCAGTCTCCACCGGGGAGGGTCTGGAGAGCCAGCAGTCTCCGCCGGGGAGGGTCTGGAGAGCCAGCAGTCTCCACCGGGGAGGGTCTGGACAGTCTCCGCCGGGGAGGGTCTGGAGAGCCAGCAGTCTCCACCGGGGAGGATCTGGACGGGAAGCTGTTTCTCGCAGACACTGTTTCCCTAAAAGCTGCTGGGTTTTGCAAACACCCTGAGCGGCATTCTGCACCTTCCCACTCACCGCCCGCAGGTGGTTGAGCTGCAAAGCGGCTGGAGTCTGGAGCCGTCTCTTTACCAAAACACACATTGAGATGAGGGAGAAACAGCCGCATTCGACACCAGGGATCAGTCCTCAGGAGGGTAGGATGAGGCGGCAACCATCTCAGCGAGAACCCCTCGGCTGGCCAGAGAGAGGGCCCGGGGCCAGGGGCCAGGGGTCAGGGGCCAGGCTGCCGGCCTCTGAGTCGGGGCCCTCACCTGCCAGGCCTGCCCACGCCAGTTTGCAGGCATGCTGCCGCGGTCAGGGAGCCAGCCCTGTCCTCCAAGCAGACCCACAGCTCATCCCACTGACCCTAAACACGCACTTTCTTCTTAATGGTTCGGCTACTTCTCTCTGTCTTCCTCACAACCCTGCAGACGGCAGAGACTGGGCGGGGGTGGGGGTGGGGTGGGGGTCGGGGGTGGGGTGTGGTCCTAGGAACATCGGGAGAGCGAGCAGGAATTTCTCCCCAGCTGGAACAAGTTATGTCCCATCACTAAATTTTATGGCAAAATTTTAAACAGCCATGCCCAAACGACTATTTTTTTAAATTCCAACAGTGAAAAAGTCAAACTTCCCTGATTTCCTCTAGCTGTCCTGCAGCGTATATTTCTGTGTTTTCCATCTTTGCTCCATCTGAATTTGGGGTGGGAAGTGAGTTAAGGTACAGAGGTGAATTAGCATCCAGGTTTCAGGAACGAACTTGGTTTATCTTAAGACAGTGGTCTCCCCAACCTTTTAGGGGCCACGGACCGGTTTAATGTCAGAAAATATTTTCACAGGACCGGCCTTTAGGGTGGGACGGATAAATGTATCGCGTGACCGAGACAAGCGCCAAGAGTGAGTCTTAGACGGATGTCACAGAGGGAATCTGGTCATTTTTAAAAAAAAATAAAACATTGTTCAGACTTAAATATAAATAACATGGAAATAATGTAAGCTATTTATTCTTTCTCTGTGGACCGGTACCAAATGGCCCACGGACCGGTACCAGGTCCGCGGCCCGGGGGTTGGGGACCACTGTCTTAAGGGATGGGGGAGAAAGGAGTATTTATTTTGCTCAAGAGAAACCGAGTCCAGAAGGGAGGGCTGCAGGCATAGCTGGATCCAGGCGCTGGAACAATATTGTGGCGCTCTGCTGTCACCGTGCTGGCTTCTTTCTTAGGCTGATTCTTCCCACAAGCTGCAAAAACAGTGCCAACAGCCACAAAAGCACTTTTCTGCCCAGCAGGCCCTTGAACAAAAGACCTGCAGCCGGTCCTCCCAGAACGAACATTTTTGGTGCGAGGTGACGCGTTACCTGCATTTCTCCAATGAGGGCCTGCCCAGGTCTTTCAAACGTGCTGATTGGCTAGGTCTGGAGAGAGGGCGGGCCGCTGGGTGGAGGGCTGAGCAGCCCCAGGGAGGGGGCAGTGGATGCGAATGGGCAGAGCCAGCAGGTGCTGGGCAGGTGGCCACCCACCTCCTCTGCCCACTTAGGTGCCGTCCTGACTGCCTGCGGCCACGTTTCTGGTCTCTCTCCTGCTCTGTCCACTTGTCTCCATGCCAGACTGACCTCACTAGGGTCTATGGTCAGTGTGCTCCCATAGCTGAGGAGGCCGGGCCTCCTGGTCCCACACTGACCCCTTAGTCTGCCTTTCCAGGACTTTCCCAGTGATCTTTAGATATTTTTTTTTCATTTGCATTTTAGAATTAGCTTGCGTATTTCCAAGACCCTCTCAGGTTTTACTGGGACAGATGCCTAGACCAGCCTGTGTCCCTGTGTCCCCTGTGTCTCTCTCTGTCCCGGACGGGACGCTGACTTCCCCGCATTGAGCCTCTTTCCCTCCCAGGGTCACACTGCTGTGTTTCCCAGAGATCTTGCACGTGGCCACCGGGAGCATGTTCCTCTTTGCTTGTTGCCAAGGGCAGGGGCGTGGGGGGGGGTGGACTACTCCCCTGCTCTGAGAAGGGGAGGGCAGAGTGCAGAAAAAAGGGGCTCAGACTGTGAGCCTTGGCAAGAGAAGGCAGACCCCGAGAGTCAGGCACCTCCCTAAATCTGGACGCCCCAGACTCTGTCTTGGTTTCCAGGCTGGAGAGGTGGGGGGCGTGGAAGGAAGGCCCCTCCCACCCCCTGGAAGCCAGTGCCGGCCTGAGCCTCCTCCTCATCGCCAAGCCCAGGGCCCAGTGTCTGGTCAGGTGGGCCTACAGGGCCAGGGCCACCGCCCCCCATGCCCAGGGCCTCAGAATCAGGGCCCAGAACTCCTTCCAGACGTGGGGAGCCCCGCCCCGGGGCAGCTTGGGACACACCCCACACACACGGCCCTCCGGGCCTCAGCCCTGCTCCGCCCCCAAAGGTAACTATCTCTGCTGCCTGTGCTCAGAGAGGTGAGGCATTTAAAACGTTTTAATGTTTAAAATCTGTGTTGGACACACCCGATCTGTTTACATGATACCCAGCTGCGGTGACTCACAGAGAAGTGGTTTGTCTTCTGGGCCTGGGCCCAGTGTCCCCCTGCACCCTCCCCCTCCCCCTGTCCAGCCAGGAGCTCCAGAAGCCTTCCCAGAGCTACCCCTCAGCCCACGTCGCACTTCCTCGTCCTGTGGCGGGGGGGGGGACTCCAAACAGAAAGCAGTGACACTGAGGGAGGGGACGCCCCCCCCACCCCATGTCGGAACCTGCTCCCTCGCCTGGGAGACCTGGGAGAGGAGGGAGCCTGGCAGGTGGGCAGCCCGCCGGGAAAAGGCCGTCCTCCCGGGGACCGGGCGGCCGTCTCCAGCCTGTTTGTCCCGTGGTTTAGCGAAGCCTTGTGCCAATGGACCTGGGCGCAAGCTGAGGCCCCAGAGCGGCCTGGGGCCCCGTGGGAGTGGGTGAGACCTGGGGAGGCCTCGGCCAGCGCCCTGGGGCGAGCGGGAGCGGAACCCGCCCACATCGGGAAACGCTGGCGCCTCCCGGCGGCCGCCTGGGTCTCCGTGGCTGCTGCCCACGTGGGCAAGACAGAGCTGTGAGGGTCCTCACCCGGGTGAGAGCGTCACTGTCGGGCTGTCGAGGGGCCTGCTCCGCGCTCAGGTGAGCAGGTGGCCAGAGGGCGGCCTGGGACTGACCACCCGGGCTGCAGCCAGCGCTCCAGGCAGCACCAAAGAGCCTCCTTCAACCTGAAGTTCAAAATGAGCATGAGGGGCAGCACAGCAGGACCGACAGACAGAGGCAGGACAGACGGACGGAGACACGGCCACCGCGTCCCAGGTGCCCTGCCGTGCCCTCGAGCGGGGGCATCGGGACGAGACGTGATGACGGGAAGGTTCCGGAAGGGAATAAGAGGCCCGGGTGCTTTGAGCCACTCGAGGCTGCTGGGCAGCGACGTGGGAGCCCCCTCAGGGCCGTGTGCCGCCCCCCTCCTTCCCGCTGGTCCACAGCCCCTCACCGCTCAGTGGTCCACTGCTCTGGGGTGAGACCCAGCGCCCCCCACTTCCAGAAGGTCATAACCCTCTGGCTGAGCAGGTGTCTGCAAAGGCCGGTGTCAGAGTGGTACCATCAAAGGGCCTCGTCAAGTCCAGGTCCAGCCGGTTCTGAGCCGGTGATCCCGGCAAGCCCCTCGGCCTCTTCGAGACGTGGCTTCCCCAGACGCAGAGGGACATGGAGGAGAGAGGTGTGGATAGGAGCCACTTCTCAACGTGCCGAGAGGCAGCTGGGGGGACAGGGTCAGGGTGTGTGTCCAAGGGCTGGGCTCGGCCATCCTGGCTGTGTCCAGACCTGGGAACAGAGAGCCTGTCCCTTGGCCACAGCCGGGACACCCCCGAGTTTGCCTTTGCGTTGTCTGCGGGTTGCACCCAGTGCAGAGGGCTCCCCGACATGCCAGACCGGCTGCAAAGCCTGTCCGAGCCAGGAGCTGGGAGCAGGCGGAGGTCAAGCCTGGGGATGGGAGCCTGTGTCCGGCGGGTCACTGCACTGACCAGATGCCCCACATCCTGGGTCCTAGACTCCCCCCGTCGGCAGGTCTGACGGGCCACCCTCCTCTCTCTCTCCGCAGGTCAACACCTTCATGTCCTTCGTGTTCCCCATGGTGGTCATTTCCATCCTCAACACCATCATCGCCAACAAGCTGACCGTCATGGTCCGCCAGGCGGCCGAGCAGGGCCAGGCGTGCCCGGCAGGGGACAAGCACAGCTCGTTCAGCATGACCGTCGAGCCGGGCAGGGTCCAGGCCCTGCGCCACGGCGTCCGGGTCTTACGTACGTAACCACGGGTCCCCTCGGAGGGGCGGGGGCGGCCGGGGGTCAGCAAAGCAGTGAGGGCTACACCCCTCGAACTGGGCAATGTTTAAAGACCCGTGAGTGGGGGCCTGTCAGGGCCGAGACTCAGAGGGCTGGCTCCACCGAGGCCTGTGCTGCTCCTCCCTGTATCCATTCATCCATCCATCCCTCTGTCCATTCATTCTTCCATCTG